>NW_007728484.1:283223-288931 GCF_000696425.1 Galeopterus variegatus
TTATCAACTCATGGTCAATTTTGCTTATTTTTTTACCACCATCTTTTTCATTATTATTCATTACCGTATTTGATCGACAAATCATAATTGTATATATTTATCTGGCACAATGTGATATTTCAATATATATATATATATACACACGCACACAATGTGGAATGACTAAATCAAACCAATTAACATAGTCATCACCTCACTTACCTATCATTTTTTGTGATGAGACATTTGAAAACTACTCTCTCAGTTATTTTGAAATATACCGTACATTACTGCTGACTATAGTCGCCCTGCTGTGCAATAGATCTCAAAACATATTCTTCCTGTCTATCTGAAACTTTGTACTTTTTGGTCAATAGCTCCCCATTCCCTCCCTCCCCACCCCCAGCCTCTGGTAACCACCATTCTGTCCTCTACATCTATGGATTCAAGTTTATTAGATTTCACGTATAAGTGAGATCACGGGGTAATTGCCTTTCTATACCTGGTTTATTTCACCTAGCGTAATATCCTCCAGATTCATTCATGGTCAATTTTAATTCACTCCCTGTTTTCCCCACTAGATTATTTTGCTGTAAATCTGATATATTATTTCATCTGTGTTTCAGTATGTTTTTTTAAAAATGAGCTTTTTTAAAAAACATAATTGTACCATCATCATATCTAAAGCATTAACGTTAATTACATAATTTCATATCATCAGTGTTCAGGTTTCCCTGATTCCCCCCCCAGTATTTGTAAGAATCAAGATCCAAATGAGTTGATGTAATCACAATTAGTTGACAGATTTTTGTATCAGCTATGCTGGCTTCATAAATAAGTTGGGAAGTGTTTTTCTCTATTTTCTGAAAAAGTTTGTATGAAATTGTATATTTCTTTCTTAAATGCTTGATAGAATTCGCAATGAAGGCATCTGAGCCTGATGTTTGTTTTAGTGGAAAAGTTTTGGTTTATGGATTCAATTTTTTAAAATAAATATACAGTTATCAATATTTAAAAATTCTTATTGAGTTAGTTTCTGTGAATTGTGTTTTTCAGAGAATTCATTCATTTTATCTAACTTATCAAATTCATTAGCATACAGTTGTTTATAATATTCTCTTGTTATCATTTTAATGTTTATAGTATCAGTAGTGATGTCTTTTCTAATCATTCCTAATACTGATAAGATACCTTTTCTACCTTTTTTCTTTGTATATATTCCTAATTTTTTATTGACATTTTTAATGTTTTCTAAGAACCAAATTTTGGCTTTACTGATTTTCTTTGTTTTCTATTTTATTAATTTGTGCTGTTATGTTGTTTCTTCTACTTTTGGTTTAAATTTTCTAGCTTCTTAAGATAGAAGCTTAGGACACCGGTTTTCAATTGTTCTTATTTTATTTTGTTTTTTAATTTTAACGTTTACTTGTGCATATTTGAGGGGTACAGTGTGTTGTTTCAATACATACACGCACTGCACAATGATTCACTAAGGGTAGAGAGCATAGTTTTGTACTTGTTAGTCCACCACTTCCCCCTCTCCATCTTTCTTATTTTATAATGCAAACATTTAAAGTCACCTTGAGGGGTACAGTGTGTTGTTTCAATACATACACGCACTGCACAATGATTCACTAAGGGTAGAGAGCATAGTTTTGTACTCGTTAGTCCACCACTTCCCCCTCTCCATCTTTCTTATTTTATAATGCAAACATTTAAAGTCACAAATTTTGCTTTAAGCAGTACTTCATCTGTATCCCACAGATTTTGATACCTTGTATTTTTATTATCATTCACTTCAAAATATTTTCTAATTTCTCTTGTGATTTCTTTTATCCGTAGGTTATTTAGAGATATATTGCTTAATTTTCAAATATTTAGAGATTTTCTAACATATCCTTTTGTTATTGCTTTCTAATTAATACTGTTTCAATCAGAGAACTGTTATGCTTTTAATCTTTTGAAATTTATTGAGATTTGTTTTATGGCCCAGGTTATGGTCTGTCTTGCTGAACATTCCATGTACTCCTAAAAAGAATGTACATTGTGCAGCTGTTGGATGCAATGTTCTATAAATGTCAAAGGTTCCATTGGTTAATAGTATTGCTCAAATATTCTTTATCTTTACTGATTTTTTTTACTTGTTCTATTAATTACTGAGAGAGAGAAGTTAAAATCTACAAATAAAACAACGATTTTTCTATTTTGCCAATTCTACCAGTTTTTAGTAGGTGTATTTTGAAGCTCTTTTAAAGTCTCTTTTAATTTATAATCTCCCTCCTTCTTTTCCCTTTAAATTGCAACTTATTTGTTGAAGAAACTGGATTATTTGTACTGTCAAGTTTTCCAGGTTCTTGTTTTCACTGATTGCATATGCATGGGGTTATTTAATGTTCCTGAAGTCCTCTGTATTTCTTGTAAACTACTAAGTTAGATCTAGAAGCATTTTCAGACTCTAGTTCTACTTTTTAGAAATAATATTTCATAGGCAGTGTCTATAAATTTATTGATAATCATTCTAGGTTTATTATTTTATTAGGGCTATAAAATGGGGTATTCTAATTCCATTATTTCTTATTAATTAGATGGAATACTCCTATAAAGAGAAACTTTCTCTTGTTGACTATTTGATTATCCTGAAAAAAACAGTTTTCATAGGAAAGACAGAATAAATTTCTGATTTTTCCCCTTTACTTATCAGTTTGAAAAATAATAAATTGCTTCCCAACTATCCTTCTAAACTGAGATTTTAAAAAAATTAATTAGGAATTCATGAATTTGTACATTTGGTGTTATTTCATACCACTATGAATTATATTATTATTGACGTTCAGATTGTCACATTTTTGTCCAGCAGGAGCCTCCTCAAATTGTCTCCTGATTTCTCAACCTTGGCTGCACATTGGATTCACTTGGGGAGCTTTAAAAAATACTGAAGCCAGGCTCTCCATCCTCATGATTTCGAGTTAATCAGCTTGTTGAGTGGCCCAGTCATCAGGATTTTAAAAATCTCCTCTGGTGATTTTAATGTGCAGTCAAAGTTGAGAACTTCTGATGCAATAGTTTTAGAATAGCAATTCCAACATTGTAACTAATAATATGATGGGCCAAAAAACAGTTAATTTTTTTTTCTTTGCAGTTCTTTCTTTCCTTAGGGTGCATCCCAGTAAGGACATATGTTAGATTATTGTGTTTTTAAAGTCTTACGTTGTTTTTCTGTGTATGGTTAAAACACAATTTGATAAACAGATAGGTTCAATTTATTTCATTTTGCTTTTGATTTTAAGGCTTTTTAAAAATTTTTTATAATTATGTAGAATATTTACATGTTTCCAAAATCAAATGTATAAATTGAAATACGTTAAAAGAAGTCTGACTTATATCACTGTCTCTTTTACCGTTTCCTCTCTCTCCTTAACTATTTTTTTGTTTGCTTTTGATTCATCCTTCCATTACTTGTCCTACCAGACATCACAAATAATCATTAACATTCTATTTCATTTTCCTTTTTGTCTTTTTTTTTTCATGTCCGGCAACGGATCGCAACCCTCAGTGTCGCACCCATACCGGACTGGGACCAGCAACGGGATCGCAACCCTCGGTGTTGCTCCCACACCTCGCTCAGCCAGTGAGCGGGAACCGGTCTGTATGTGGGATCCGAACCCTCGGCAGGAGCGCCACCACGCTCCCAAGCGGCGCACTGTAGCAGTGCGCCACCGGGCCGGCCCTAACATTCTATTTCAATAGTTGAACTTCTTAATCTCAAAAAGAGACAAGTCATTTTCATTCATTTTTTGGAAAATAAGATGTCATATTATTTCTCAAAAAAGAAAATATAATATACCCCTCCACTTCTTAGATGAACGGTAGCAAATTATACAGACTTTTCTCTATCTAGGTTCCATCTTAGCAACATACATCTTACTAAAGTGTCTTTCAAGGACTGGTAAAATAGTGTATTTTTCTGCATAGTAAGTACCTTTCAACTCCATTCAGCCTGAACAGCTACCTCATAGTATCAAACAGTTGCTTAGCTTAATTACAGTATAAATTCTTTTCCCTGTATTTAATTTAGCCAGTGTTGGACTGAGTATGGTGTCTGAGGGTAGAAATCACAAACACATCGACTTAACTCATCAAATACAATTTTTAAAACTCCATTTGTTTTTGTAACATTTACGAAATTCGGACCTCGTTTCAGGCAAGTGGGTGTAGAGGTAAGTGCCCTATAAATATCACTTCCTTCCTTGATAATTTTTGAGAAGTATTTTTTATTGTGCATATTTCACGGTTATCCATGCATTCTCTTTTCTTCTGCAGTTACAGGATTTGATCTGTGGGGTGTAGTAGCCGCAACGGGGGTGGTCTGCACATTCTACTGCACACTGGTATGTCAAGGCCATTATTTCCCCTTTCACTCTAACTACATGCTTTGCAAAATTCCAGTAGTTGTGTGCTGCAAACTGGGTTGTTCATACCTACTCTCCCACTTCTGACCTCATACTGTATACTTTTTCTGTCAGGAATATTTGGTCTGGGGTAAAATTTGATCCTCTGTAGGACATGGATCATAACTGAAATTTTTCTTTCATCTGAGCTATTGCATTGGTCCCCTAATCTTGCCTCCTGATTTATCCTTACTGTTGCCAAGTTATTATAGTTGAGCTTATATTTTTCCGCAGCTTAGAAACCTGTGGTAAGTTCCTGCTGCCTATAGGCAGGGGTGACAAGATATGCAACAACCAGTATGGGCTGGCACTGATATTATCATGGATGCTGGTCATTAGCAGTGATGCAAGTCTTATGGGATCCCTGATATTCTTGATCTTAACCTTTCGTTGCTGGATCTTGTAGAAGACAGGGTCCTTGGGCAGGGGCTGGTTCAGACTAGGTCATATGAGCTGGAGGGGTACACTTGGGAAGTTTTGGCAGTGGCTAGTACAAAACAGTTTTATTATTTAACAACTGATATGACCATCTGGGTTCATACTGATTGAATATCAGCCCTGCCTATACAATAAAATCCATGATATTGACTTTTGCAATTTGACTATGAATTTTCTTCCCAACAATCTCCCCACACCACTCCACTTCATTCCATAATATATATATGGCCACATTTAACATGCTATGTAGTTTGACCCCTCTGTGCTTTTATTTCTGCTATTTCCTTCTGCTGGGAGGACCTTCCATCTTTGCCTCCGCTTATATTTGAAGGTGTGGCTTAAATATCTCTTTCTCTTTGAAGGTTCTCCCAACTTGACCATCTCCCTTGAGAGTACTTCTTGGCCAAGATCCATGTTTTCATTTTTGTCCAGCATAGTGTATAAGCAGGTAGAAGCTTACAAATGTCTGATAGAAGCATTAATCCTAATACACTTTCCCCCTCAAAGGGTGGTCTTAAAGCGGTTGTGTGGACAGATGTTTTTCAAGCTGGGATCATGCTGGCGGGATACACGTCAGTGATTATACAGGCTGCGGTGATTCAAGGTGGCATCAACACTATTTTTAATGATGCCTATAATGGTGGAAGATTAAACATCTGGAAGTAAGTTGCTATTTATCTCTTGGCTAATAGAACACCTGTTTTGTTTTCTCTGAAAAATAATCTCTTTATCAAAATAGTAGGTTTACATTATAAAACCTACTATTCAAATAAACCAACAAATCACTAAAGATGTGGTACAGCAAATTGAAGCTGACAAATATGAGGGTACTTCAAAAAGTTC
>NW_007728484.1:289448-292057 GCF_000696425.1 Galeopterus variegatus
AGAAAAAGAGCATTTTCTTAAAGTCTGGAGTACAGTGGAAAGATGAGAAAAAAAGGCATCTCAAGAGACAAACAAAGAATGTGATTCCATTTTGACAATTCTTTTTTTCAACCCACCTAGAAAGTTCCTCTTTTGATATTGTCCTGGCAATATATAGTGTGTTATTATTATATATTATAATATATGTATGTATATATATTGTATAATATACATTATATAATATTATACATTATTTCTTGAGAATTGACTAGAAAAGTTGAGGCTGATTCCTCAAGTGACAGTGTGGCACATGATATAACATGTCTTAAAGAGGTGTCTTAAAGAAAGAACAATGGAGAACCTAGATATTTCATCCCACATATATTACACAATTTAAAAGACTATTTAAAACACCTTCCCTTTTGGATCAATGGTATCGTCTTAGTGCTTCATGTTCAATGTGCAGAGGGGCTTATTTTGACCTGGACTGGCTTATTTTCTCTTTAGCCCTACTTTGAGACAGGCAATCTGAAGTCACTGGCAAGAAGAAAGAAATACCATTTTGCACTTGGTGGCTGGTCTTCTGAAAATAGGTATCAAAGTTTGAGAAGAGATTTTTTAGAAGTTGTGCAGGGTTAATGTGTTAATTTGCTGAAATGGAATTTCAGCAAATCAAAATTCAACCTTTTTCAATAATTTTTTTTTCCCTTTTACCTCAAGATTCAGATTCTAAGGAAGAGAGCCTTCAGTTGGCTTAGTTTGGGTCTTGGTTCCAATCCTTGGGTAGGGTAGAGCAAGAAATTTTGATGGATAGCCATTTAGACTATTTAATGGAGAAATGGTAGTTTCCCCCAAAGCAAACCTGGGCTGTTGTTAACAGAAGAGGGGCAAGAGATACCAGGAAGCAGAAACAATCCATGGCTACTTCTGATTACTCCTGAATCTCTTCCTGGCAGGCCAAGCTGAGGGAAGAGTATGGAACCAATCATTTTTTCTGCAAGATAACTCACTTTATACAAAAGTACACATATTGCAGCTTTAAAATGACAGCATATATAGCAATAAGAGATCCTAAAAAATAAAAGACTAGATGTTTTTATAACCTTAACTTTGACAGTTGCCAACCATTAAGTAATAATGAAAAGTCTTGTGTTTCAGTCTTTCCAAGAATATCCCTTGTTATTCTAACATGTTTGAGAATATAGTGACAAAATATCTTCTCTGGTTGAGATAAATGAAGAGATGGAAGATATGTGCTGGTATTTGCTATATGTGTTCTCTATGGCTTAAAGCCACTGGATTGTATGTTTTAAATCTTGTCTTACATCCCTAAGATGGATCTCTGACTCCTTTTGGCTCTCAACTTCCATTAGCTAATAAAATAGCTGCTTTCTGTACGGGAGAAAAGGTTAACACTCTTGAAACTTTTAGACTTTAATATTACATGTTAGACAGTGGAATAGAGAGTCTCACATTTCTATTGGAATGCCAGAATATACATAAAATCAGAACACTTTATTCACCTGATATGCAATTTAAAAAGGATTTGCAGAATTTCATAATTTTCAGAAAGTGTCCAATTAGTGAAGCTAATCGTGCAGAAAGTTTTTAAGCTCGTGTTTTCATGTCAGAGATGAACAGAATTTTTCCTTCCAAGGTGATGCATTAAAAAGTGTTAAAAGATATTTCAAATGTAAAAGTGGTGCTCTCTTTGTAACAATATTTTGGACTTATGTGCATGTTATAAAGTGGTTTTAATCTATTAGTATTTAGCTTGTTCACACAGCATTTTAAGAAAGCATATAATGACATATGGTAGTTTTAGGAAGTGAAAACCTTTAAACTGCATTAATTGACTGACTCCTTGAGCTTGAATATAAATTAGACCTATGATTAAACATGTGCTAGGAGATGAATGATATATACAAAATGTGCTAATTTTGTGTTCATTTCAGTACCATATTTATTGCTGTGGTACACTTTGGAACATCTTTTGTTTTTGTATCTTTTGTTTTCTCTCTCTCTCTCTCTCTGTCTCTGTCTCTGTTTCATGCTCTTCTCTGATTACAGCATGGCAGATGTTTAAACGATAGTTGCCTAAGATCATGGAAGAACAATTTATATAAATGCTCAGAATGATCAGAACATTCATTTTCCCCCAATCCCATCTAAAATTTCCATATCTATAACAATTTTTACTTCACTAAACTTAGGTTACAAGTATTTCTACTCTTTGTATTATTTAAAAAATTTGTACATATTTATGCTTGCTTCATAAAATATTCTAGGAGGATTTTCTTTAGTCTTTTGCCAACAGTTCAGATTTGTTTTCTTTTTCTTTCTTTCCTTTTTTTTTTCATTTAGTTTTAATCCTAACCCTTTGCAAAGGCACACATTCTGGACAATTATTATAGGAGGGACCTTCACATGGACCACCATCTATGGCGTGAACCAATCTCAAGTGCAGAGATATATTTCCTGTAAAAGCAGATTCCAGGCAAAACTGTAAGCCAAACTATAGTATATGAATCATTACTAACAATCAGTTGTCTTTATGAAAGTTCTTCCATAAGTCAAGTTTAGCTCAAGTTTAAGTCTTTTGTATCATGAAATTCCAAGAGATAAATTAT
>NW_007728484.1:292872-296035 GCF_000696425.1 Galeopterus variegatus
GCAAATATATGCAAATATGTGAAAAGTAAAATAATACTACAGAAATATAACTCTATGAAACAGTAGAACAATAGAGAAAATGTTCCTCAGTATATATAGTGCCTTGCATTTTATTTTTAGACACAATTATGATTTTATAACCCTACTCTAATATTTCCTACTTGAGTGATCTGAGCAAATTACTTAGTGTCTATGAGCCTCAGTTTCTAAACTTGTAAATTGAGCAGAAGAAATATGTAATTCTCCTGGGAGGATATTGTAAAATACGGTGTTTGGCACACACGTGGTAAGGTCCAGTAAATGTCAAGTCCTTTTTCCACTTCAACTGATGTGACGTGAATGCAGATGGTGGGCGGGAGATTCCTATCGACCTGGCAGAATGAGTATGAACAGTGATCATAATTCAAGCAGGTGGAGAAAAGAGTGGGAAGGCATTCCAGGTGGGCAGAGTGAGTTGGATAAAAGCACATAGGTAGGAAGGACAGCACGGTCAGGGACTCTCCAGCCCATCATGATTTGAACAAAGAGTATGGGATGGTGGCTGGTTCTTTCTCTGGAGCCCTCAGGCCTCAGACGACCACTCCCTGTGCTGATAAATAAGACTGACTCTGCCCACATGCATTCAGGGTCTTAAAAATCCTAAATAGATCAAGTAAGAGTACAGGGTGGTTGGGGTGGGAGCAGTGGTAATTCTATTTCTGTTCAAAGGAGAACATGAAAATATTGTGATGTCACATTCAGAGCTCAATATATTGAGAGTTAATTGGTTTAGAAATTATCTAAGTCTTTGGAAAAGTCTACAATGAACAGTCTGTATGAAGATGGGTGTAATAGCTGGATATGGAATCCCCCAAAAGTGAATTTAGGAGTTCTGGTATTTTAAGGAATTTTGAAGGAATGTAATTTACCTATACAATAGTCTACTGGACTTTCAAATCTATGCTACAGCTGACACTTTTCCCAAAGTAATTGTGTACAAGCTCTTCTGTTTCTCAGGGAACATGAAACTCAAAAAACCCAGTTTTATAAAAGAACAGCATTAGAGTTTTCTTAATAGGAATCAACTCCCTTAAGAATAGCCCAATAGGTCTCCTCAATAAGGCAGACTCCTTGAACCCAGGGGAACCACTTCATCCGCTTTCTAATACTGGTGCTATGTGAAGAATGGATCCCTGCCAGAAGCCGAGACCTACTGACATTGACAAGGGACAGTATCAGATGTTGATAAGTGATCAATATGAATGGCATTAAAGCAAAATAAAACAATGTAGTTTTAACAGTTTTAAACTCAGATAGAAGCAAGGGGAGGTTTTGAGCATGAGAGTGTGTGGGCATAATTTTCTGATGATTTGAAGATGAGATGTAGTTACACTATTTTTAGACAATAGCAAAACATACAGCAAAGTTAGTCAATTCAAGGGAAAAGACTCACCATCTGTTATTTGGCACCTGTTGCATGGTGCGTTCTCCCAGAAGCAGACTCTGAGGTGGAGGCTAGCATGCAAGAGTTTATTGGGGAATCAACACTTGGAGAAGGGAAGAGAAGGAAGCAAGATTGACCAGAGGAAGATGTTAGACTGCAGTGCAGCCTCAACAGAGGCCTCAGGGGTAGCTCCAGAGCTGGGATGACTCTTCAGACTTGTCCCACGTCAGGGTGAGAGGCCTGGGCCTTTAAACTTCTCAATCCACTAGTCATTGGATGCAAGCTGTCCCCAGGGAAGGATGCATGACTTTGGGAGTGGTACCACTCTTCAGCCTAGGGCAGTTCATCAGTGTCCACTACAGCACCGTTGGAAAAAAATATGTAGCCACCTTAGTGAGAGAAATATTTAGTACTCAACTGATTGTTAAGACACAGCATTTAATGACACTGACACTAATAATGTCAATAACTACTATTTGACAAGTGTTTATTACACTTGTTGATAATAGTAATTATCATTACTATTAGCTAATAGTAATAGTTATTGTTGTTTCTATTAAAAACCTTATTTCATAACAAGAAGACCTATAGTATAATTATTACATGCCAAGCACTGTGCTATATGATATATACTATTCCATTTAGTCTTATAACTCTGTGACATAGACATTGTTATCTCTAGGTGTTAATGAAGAAACTGAAGATCAGAGAGGCTAAATTATTTGCCCGGGGTCACATATGGCAGAGCGAGGATTTATGCTCAGGTCTGACTCTGGTGCTATTACCAAATCTTTGCACTCTATGGAGGTATCCACAGTATATTATAAGGAACCCGTGCAGGAAATGCAGATTTGCCTTTCATATGTAATGTGTTATCTTACAAACCACATTTAAACAAGTTTGGTGAGTTGCTGTGTAAATGCTAACAATGTTCAGCAGTTCATAATTGCATTACTTTAAAAGGGAAAATGAGTAATAGTTATTTTTGTTTACTATTAAAAACCTTAGTTCATGACAAGAAGACCTGTAGTATAATTAGGTACCATTATAAAGCTAACAATGCCCATGGAATTCCAACCAGGAGGATACACTAAGTCACTGGGAAAACCCCATCTATTCCAGATATTTCCAAATACATTGTTGATTGACATCATAAGCAGCAGAATAGACTAGAATTAAATAAGTAGAGTTTTTGATAACCAAAAGGTAATATGCATTTATTGAGTTTAATCATGAAGGTCTCTTCTGTTCATGCAACAAGTTTCCTAATTTTGGGGATAGAAATCACAGTTGTCATTTGCTGGTTTGTTTTCCCTTCTTTAGGTCTCTCTATATCAATCTTCTGGGACTCTGGGCAATCCTCATCTGCTCTGTGATCTGTGGGCTCGCCTTATATTCCAGGTACCAGGACTGTGATCCTTGGACAGCCAAGAAAGTGTCTGCACCAGACCAGGTTTAGTACCACATCTTTCTTATAAGTGCATTAATGACATTCAAAGTCTTATTAGTTGGGAGGAAAATGTGTTCATGTTCTTGTAGACAAACAGCAATTGGGCAAAACATAATCATCTTTAATTTCTATAAAGCATTTGGCAAAAGTTTGTTCTAGAAGATATAGCAAGAATGAAGAGTGCTGCATCTAAAATTAAAATGTTGAATTACCTGGGAAAAGTCTTAAGCCAAGTGTTAAACAGAAACAGCTCTAGGCTTGAAGTAGAAAAGCAAACACAGTTAAAAAAC
>NW_007728484.1:296429-298169 GCF_000696425.1 Galeopterus variegatus
GCATCTAAAATTAAAATGTTGAATTACCTGGGAAAAGTCTTAAGCCAAGTGTTAAACAGAAATAGCTCTAGGCTTGAAGTAGAAAAGCAAACACAGTTAAAAAACAAACAAACAAACACAGACCATGGTACTGCAGAACATTTTGTGGGTCTTGTTAGATCGCTGATTTATAAACAATTTATCTTCCAGTTTTTAAATGATGGAGAACTGGCTCTAATAAGTGATTGTTGAGTACCAACTACGTGATGAGATTCTGGGCCAAGATCTTTGCATGTTTTATCTCATTTAATGGTCACAACCCCGTAATCCTAATTCTATAGATAAGGAAATGAATCTCAGAGAGGTTATCTAACTTGCCCAAGATCACTAATAAATAACTACAAGCACTTATCAGGTACTTACCATGGGCCAGACACTATCATAAGTGCTTTATAAATTTTAACTTTTAATCTTCATAGCTACCCTCTAAGGTAGGTACTATGATTATCTTCTTTCAAAGATGAGGGAATTGAGGCACAGAGAAGTTAACTAAGTAACTAGCTATTAATCCTGGAGTCAGGATTCAAACCCAGGCAAGCTGCCACCAGAGTCCTAACTCTATGCCACATATTGTCTTTCAGAAAGTATAGCTAGATTCAGACCCGGCCTCCAAAGCCCAAGTTCTCGCCAAGATTATTTTCTAAGACTTGCTTGTAGATTAAGCACTCAGGGGACTCATTAGAATGAAGATAGGCTGAATTTTATGTTGCTGCAGATGCATTATATACTCCCAAGAAAATGCAACGTTGTGTGATTACAAGATGAGAACATACGTGAGCTGTGTTATCTCAGCTTTGTCTTAACCTGTGCTCTCCTTTTGATAGACACTCCCTCCTTGTTCTCAGACAATCCAAGAATCACATTTACTATGAAGATGGAGGCCCTCTTCTGTTAATCCCTCTCATCAAGAATATTTTGTGATTTTTGTCAATCTTTATTGTCTGTAGTTTGTATCGTGAAGACAACAGGAATTTAAAAAAATGTTTCTGATAAATGTTCGTCTAACCCTGGGCAAAAAAAAAAAAAAATCCCTACAACGTCCTACCTTTGAGACTCCGTGTCATAGAATACATTCAAGGGTGTCTTGCTTGCACACATTCAGGGAGCATGAGCTAAGGTTTCCCCTAACTGCATGTTTCCAGTACTGTTCGTTAGTTAATGAGTTAATTCAAACAACATTTCGCTGGGGATACAACACAAACAAGACACAGTCCGTAGAAGATTATATCAAAACCTTATCTTGAGAGCAGAGATATGTTTCTACTACACTCTGCCGATGCTCATCCTGAGGAAGCAGGCTGGTGCCTACCTGTAGTTTTACTAATTTCCTGTCTATCAATCTTATCTTTGATTCTACCTATACCTAAGGGAGCCATTCAGATATGAAATAATTGCACCAAAGATTTATGAAAAAGTTGATGATAGGGTAGAAGATTTTGGACCTTGTTATAACACTACTGCTGGAAACTTTACTTTTGCTTATTTGTGGAATATTGTTTAAACTTTTAAGATATCTTGGGAAAATTAGGTCTTGGTTTCATATATAGAGAATAAAGAATTACAGGTTGAGCATCCCTAATCCAAAATCTGAAATCTGAAATCCTCCAACATCTGAAACTTTTTAAATGCCAACAAGACACCACAAGTGGCAAATTACATGCCTGTCCTCATATAAGGGGCCATGTGTTTCATTCACAAAAT
>NW_007728484.1:298938-300616 GCF_000696425.1 Galeopterus variegatus
CAGACCCTTTTGCTAGTGGAAGAATTTCTTCCATATTCTATCAACTCACTATTGTTGAATGAAATTGAAGAGGCTATGGAAGTGATAAGATAGGGCATGTCATCAACTCTGTACTGTAGGCAAAGTAATCAATAATGTTGCAGTGCAAATGAGAGGACACTTTTTTGGAAAATTGTCCACTTAGGACTCTTGATTTGAAAATTTTGCAGAAAGACTTGTCATATAACACAGTTCTGAAGACGCATGCCTGCCCATTTAAATTTAATATTTATTTAAAAAATATAAGTTATCAAAAAGCAAGTTGGTAGCAGGAACTTTTTTAAAAGAAGCAAATTTCAGGGATTTCCTGAGGTTACTCTCCATCTGCTACGATATGTCACACTGTATGCAGCTAAAATTACATCTTCAGTCCTGGGCAATGACTGAGTTCATAAAATGGCCTTGAGTCATGAAGTAAAGTTAAATTAAGTGCATTCTGCTTACTCAAGCACAAGGGAGTGTAGAACACTTCCTTGAAAATTACTTATTATTCTAAAGAATAACAGCTACCTTGTATCGAGCATTTACTGTATTCCATGTACTGTACTAAGAGCTGACATAGATTATCTAATTTAACTCTTACAGTGACTCTATGAGGTTAATATTATTACCACTCTTTTATAGATGAGGAAATTGAGGGTCAGAGAAATTAAGTAACAAAAGCCATATCTGTCTGAATCCAAAGCCTGTTGACTTAAATACTGTGCTATTCGTTTCTTTAAGTGTTAGCAGTTAAAGAGTTTAATTTTAGATATTTGGAAATTTCAGTTGTGTGGAATAGCTTTTTAGTTCTTGTAGAACAAGATAAATGAAGCACTAATTGATTTTATTCAGTCACAAATAGTACTTGGGAATACATTTTGGAATTTTTCAGCTCATGCCTTATTTGGTACTGGACATTCTGCAAGATTATCCAGGACTTCCCGGACTTTTTGTGGCCTGTGTTTACAGTGGAACATTAAGGTATGAACTGTGACTCTAATAATACATGGTTTCTTTATTGGGATCTCTCTTTTATTGTTGGATACTTTGGGGGATAAAGCTGAATTCTGGGCATAGGCACAAATGGCCCAATGTAAGCATCTACTTCATTTATCCTTTCTGTTAGTTTGAGCCTTATCTCTGTGGGCTGGCATTCCTGTTGTCATCAGGCTCCACTTTTAACGAGGTCCTTGCTCTTTAGTCCACCATTGCACACCCTACAGGGTCACAATAATGATGATCAGTTGATTGTAGCTTTCACTCATTATCCAGAATGGCTGCCTGTAGTTTCAACCATGTATGTGGCTACAGCACAGTCAACTGGAAAGTTAGAACTAAATCCCCTGTTTACATGTTGAATAATATAAACTGCCCAAAGAATCTTGTGTTTTGTGATTGAACTTATTCATTGCACTTTCTTCCCACATTTGTTCCAGGGAATTGTTATTATCAGTGTAGTACAGCATATATTAGCAAGGATTCAAGAAATTAATGGTTATTGATACTTATGGCATATGTTAGTGAGAACTTATGACAGTCCTTTCTATGCACAAAGAAAAATGTATTTTAAAGTTACTGTGTAATAATACTGAGTAATCTATGTCGATTTTTTTTTTTTTTTTTTTTTTTTTTTTTTTTTTTTTTTTTTTTTTTTTTT
>NW_007728484.1:302048-302399 GCF_000696425.1 Galeopterus variegatus
ACCAACAAATTTGTTTTTGAAAAAGAATCTTTAACCTCAACACAATAACACTAATAGACTGTCAAAAAATAATAATTAATACTCTATATTGTATTATATTGAGCCATAATTCTCTATGTAATTGCCATGACTATAGTCTGGAATAAGTACTTAATTTATATCCTTCAGTGTTCCTTAAATTTAAATAACAATGCATCATTTTGTTATGTATCTGATTTTAATCCTGGAACATAATTTTAGACTGATACAATGCTTCCTAAAGAGTATTTAGACTGGCTCATTACAAAATTATTGAAGGTGTGTGGTTTATTAGAATGAATAGATACTTTTGAAGCCAGATTGACCCAGTTT
>NW_007728485.1:0-378 GCF_000696425.1 Galeopterus variegatus
AAAAACAATACAAAAGATCAATGAATCAAAAAGTTGGTTTTTTGAAAAGATAAGTAAAATTAATAAACCATTACCATGGCTAACAAAAAAAAAAAGAAGAGAGAAGATTCAAATAACAAAAATTAGAAAAGAAAAAGGCGATATTACAACTGATCCATCTGAAATACAAGGAATCATTCAAGACTACTATAAACAACTATATGCCAACAACTTCGAAAATCTGGAAGAAATGGATAAATTTCTGGACACACACAAGCTCCTAAAACTAAGCCATGAGGATGTAGAAAACCTGAACAGACCAATAACAATAAAGGAGATTGAAGCTGTTATCAGAAAGCTCCCAACAAAGAAAAGCCCAGGACCAGATTTTCGAAGTTG
>NW_007728485.1:1378-7099 GCF_000696425.1 Galeopterus variegatus
ATATTAAGTGAAACAAGTCAGGCAGAGAAAAAGAAATACCACATGTTCTCACTTATTGGTGGGAGCTAAAAACACACAAATAAATTCACTCTCTCACACACACACACACACACACACACAAAACGGGGGGGGGAAGAAGATATAACAACTACAATTTCTTTGAAGGTGATACAACAAGCAAACGGAATGGACATTCTTGGGTGGGAGGGGGGAGAGGGAGGAGGGAGGAAGGTTTCGGTGATGGGTCATAATAATCAACCACATTGTATACTGACAAAATAAAAAAATTAAAATAAATAAATAAATAAAATCTGCTGGGTTATCTCTCAGAGCTGCCATCAGAGGATAGGTTCTAAGAAGAGCTGTTGTTTTTCAGTTTGTCCAACTTTTTTTCCTTGTGATAATGGGAGTGAGTGATGACTTTCAAGCTCTCGTCTGGACTGGTAACTAGAAGTCCAAAACATTAATATTAAAGGCAAATTACCTTGCAGTATCACAAAGGTTACTAACAAAGTACCAAATAAACATCATTCTATGTTTTATTTTATGCCAGTGATAACATTATGCATCTAAGCTACTTCTTTATTGTCTGGCTTTAGGTAAGCACTGTGTATAAATAATTTAATTATCTCTGCAGGCAGACAAATTTATATAAACTGGTAATTTAGCACCTAATTCTCTATTTTCTACAGCAATTGTCTGACATTTTGTGGAAGGTGTTCATACGGAGTCCCCCTCTCCCATGGGATAGATAAATTTGGTACTCCGAACTCCAGACCTCCGTCAGATTTCACCAGTTTTTCCAGACTCCAGTGTCCTTCTTCTGTTTCGGGATTCCTTCCTGAATCCATGATCCTTGACACTTGCTACTTTGTCAAATGTCCCTCGGTTTGGGTTTGTCTGATGTTTTCCCATGGTTGTACAGAGGCGATGTGTAAGGTAAATGCTGGACATAGACCTATTCCCCCGCCCCGTGCATACCAGAGTTCCCTCCCCCACCCCCCCCGGGAAACTACCTCTGGCCAAGGCAGTTACCCAAAGAAAGGCACGTCTCTTTTAAGACAGATGTCTTCTTTAAGACGAATGGAAAACTGGAGGGAGCAGGGACCCTAAGTAAATTAGCACTCTAGTGTTTAAAGTACTCTGGCGCCAGGAGAGCAGCAAGTAGATAAACTCATCTACTCAGCCAGATCTCCCATGAGCTGAGTTAGGTGAGCTGGGCGAGGGTCTACACATAAACACGGAAATAATTTACACCTCTACTTTGATCTGTTCACTATACAACTGTTGTACGTACCCCGTGGCAGTGCGGATTTCCAGCTGGCCATCTGGTCAGCAACTCGGGTAAGTCTAATAAAACGATGTCTCTACCTATTGAACCGGGCGAGTTCTTTGTAACAGGCAAACACTGCGCAAGTGCCCTTGCAGATTTTGGGCTCCCGCAATACACCCTGGTTTTTAGGGAGGGATACCACAGGTGGAGCACCCTTCTCAGTGCATCGTATCAGGGGCAAGCAGTATTGACATGTCCCGTGACTGCTGATGTTAACCTTGATCCCCTGGTTAAGGTGGTCTTTGTCAGATTTTTTCAACATAAAGTCATTATTATTCTATGCAGTCAACACATACTTTGGGGGAGACACTTTAAGCTCTGCGATATCCTGTTTCTCCTTAAGCTTTTGTCCACTAGTTTTAGCATTTATTATTCAGTCTTGCCTACAGCGATTATTAATTTTGATATTCTGATGTTGATTTTTTTTAAATTTCTCTTACTCCTAACAAGTGTATTAACTGAAATTCTTTTGTATGGAAGAGTTGTTCCTTCCCCCCCCCCCTTTTTTTCTTTAAATTTCACATATGGGACTCATGGGCATTTATTTTGTTCTTTGGGTGATAATCCAGTATTATTATGATTTATTTTGTTGTTCAAATCTCAAACTGCTCCAGCTTTGGCCATTGAGAGCTCTTCCAGGTTGGCTCTGTGTCCCCTTGACATGCCTCATCCTTTAGTTTTTGAGCACTTCCTCACTTTTAGCACCCAAAATGCTCCAGGCTCATCCTGTATTTTCCCTGCCCCAGACCTGGAATCACACACTTTTCCCAGGAGCCCTCCTTCCTTTTACTGGAGGAGAATATTTACATACCAAGAGCTGGGTTCTAGGTGTGTTCATCTAGGCCTTCACAGTTGACTGATCTAACAAATCCGAGTGTATATTCTGACCCACATATACACAGTTTCTGTATTTCTGTATCTATCTTTGTGTGTGTGTATATATAATATAGGAATATATTTAAATATGTAATATAAATCAATATATTAATTTTATTAATAAAATTAATTATAAATTAATTTTAATTAAAATAAAATTAATATATTTAATTTTATATTTTATTTTAAAAACATGATTTAGTCTGATACCTCTGACTCTAATCTAGCAGTACAGGATTCATTTTGGAATTCCCCCTTGACTTATCATTTCTTTCTGCCTGAGAGTGAGAAACCTGGTATTCATTGTCTTATGCATAGTTTTTAAAGCCAATTTAAAATTTTGTTTTGCAAAGTGCAATGATTTTATACCCTGTATTTATTTCAAAGCTTGTAAATTTCTGATTACTCTAAGGGCTAACATGGAACTTTCACATGTTTTTTTTTTTTTTACTCTCCAAGAGAAGACAAGATTTTAATTTAGTCTGTAATTCATGAATCACATTACAAAAGGGTGTGGTCCTGTGGTTCTCTGAAAACTAATTTGTCTTGACCAGGTTTTAGGGAAAGAGCGTTCTAATCATTTGATCAAATAATTGGTGGTAAGATAGGAATGATGACTGCAATTTACATTTTAAGATAGGAACTTAATTGCCCCTAAATAACATGTAATTGACGTATTGAAGATAGGGAGTGAATATTTTTCAAAGGAGAAGGTATTTCTCATTCTTGCTGGCTTTCAGAAATTGGCATTCAAAGAAGCCCCTAACTCGCACCACCGTAATCCTGGAGGGTATTCAGAGTTAATTCAGGGTTTAACAGATGACTCTTTAGAACAGCACTATATAACAGAAATGTAATACAAGCCAGGAAAGTGATCATACAAGTAATTTTTAACCAAAAAGTAAATAGAAACATGTGAAATTAAATTTATCAAGGTATTTTATTTAAACCAATAAGTTCATAATGTTAAAATTTCAACATGTGATTATTATAAAAATTAAGATATTTTACATTTTTTTCATGTAAGTCTTTGAAATCTGGTGTGTATTTTATACTTACAGTATGTCTTAATTTGAAGTAACCACATTTCAATCTTTCTATAGTTTCGTGTGACTAGTGACTACTGTATTAGAGAGAGCAGTTCTAGAACAAAGGAATTCCTTTAAAAATATTTCAGAATTGTAGGCTATAAGGCTCTCTGAAAGCTGATCCGAATGATTTCTCCTTTTCCAGGAAAGGAAGCAGAAATGAAATTAAGTTAGTTGCATATTTTATGGGTCCCAGGAGAAATGCACATGGGCTGAGAGAATGATCTTAGTCAGAAATGCAGAATGAGTCATATGAATTAAACATTGGACTATGTCCAGAGCTCAACATGAGTTTTCAGTTTACAATAAGATCATGTTGTACCACCAAATATGGAGCTTTCCTGATAATGCTGAGGGTTGAAGGTATATTGATGTATTATTCTATAGATTACCACAGTTCCATACTTTGTGAAAAATGGTATTTTACCCTTATTGTAATGTTAAACCACACTAAAATAAGTGATATAAACCCCATGTTAAATTGCTCAGAGCAGGTCTGAATCCTACTTTGGCTATAAGGGAAGGAATAAAAAATCATGCTTTTGTGTACAAAGTAGACATCTAAAGCAATCAACTATGAAACTGCCTAGGTTTACAAGTGGTGCCCTTACCAAAGGGTAACTCTTTCTTGAGCCTGGGGCACCACTTAATATCAGTATGGGCATAAGGTCACTTTAATAATTATTTTCCATGTTTGTAAGTCTTCTTTAGCTTTATAAGCAGTTTTTTAAAAATCCCTTTCACTGAAATCAATCTGTGGTGGGATTTCGAGTTCTTTATTGTACTAGACTTATATCACCACCACAGCTATGCAATGGGAAACATTTACACTAAGCTTAGACAAAGCAGCCAGAGAGATGCATCACTGAATAATAGGGATATTCTGATGTCAGGCAAGCCAGCCTTCTTTATTAACACATCCATTTCCTTGGGAAAGTGAGGACTGAAGTTGAAACAAAAGGGCTTCTTCTCAAGGGAGTGTGGCCTGATGGTAACCCAGTGCGGTAAGAAAAAGAGCAAAAAGCTGAGGGGCAGAGAAGAGGAAAAAAGAAAAGAAAAAGAGCAAAAAAGGATGGCCAGTTCTCAAATGAGTCTCCAAAAGGAAAGCATAATCTGTATCTAGACAGTAATAACACATTCAAAGCATATTGTGAGCATACAACATTTTGAAGAATCGATAAAAACAAACAAAAACCAAACATCTATTTTCTCCTAGGATACCAAAAAAAAAAAAAAAAAAAAAAAAAAAATTCAAGGAACACAACTAACAGAAATTGTAATATTATAAGCTACACTGTAAATTGCTGTTGCTAATTAGGAAAGCGGGAAAAGGAATGATCACAATTGTCATTTATATTAGCTTTACAAAATATTTACATTTGTATTTAGACTTTAGTACATCTCTTAGAATAGAATTATAGCCACAAATGATTATTTGACATATCAGTGTTAATTTTCTGTGTAGTGACAGTAACACTAGTTTGTCAATCAAACTACAATTAGTTCGTCTTTCAGTGTGCTGAAACCACTGTGTGTCACACATTTGAGGTGGACAGTAGAAATATCTAACACTCACTGTGTACGTCCCACGTGCCGGGCTCTGTGTTCACTTGATCCCATGATGTTATTATCCTTATTTGAAAATTAGTAATGCGTCAGAGGCATGTAACAGGAATTCTACAAATATGGTTTATTTTTCTCGTATAACAAGAAATCTGAGGTAGGTGGAGGACAGCTCATTAACAAGAATTAATGCACGTTCCTTCTGTTCTCAGTGCACATCCGGCCCGCAGTGGTGACATGGCGGCTGCAGCACAGGCAGCACGTCTACCTTCAAGGCAGGAAGAAGGAGGCCCAGCGGTGCCCAGAAGCTCTCTCTTCCTTCTCTTAAAATCGTCAGCCTTCTCGAGTGCCCTCCAGCAGATTTCCTTACACTCCCCAGGGTCCAGGTGGGGGTCACCTGGCCACTCCTGGCTGTACGGGAGGTTGGCAAAGTATCTGGCTTTTTAACATCCGGAGAGGAAGGAGCAAGAGAGAAGGGACAGCTGATGGGGGAGCCGCCTGCAGCTTCCACACCCCCAGTGCCTGTGCACACTGAGCACAGCGGGACGGCCAGCCTGCCCGGAGTCACACAGCTAGTAAGTAGTGTCCGAACTCTCCAAGTCTGGCTCTCTGTCTACAAACCCTGCACTCCTGTCCGGCACATACATTGCCTTTTCAGACAGAAATGAAATTAACTATAGAAACCACGGATTTTTACATAAAATAATGTGGTGCTTATAGACTTTACTGCCTTAAGCCGTAGCCTAGGGCCGGCCCCCTGGCTCACTCCGGAGCCTGCGCAGAGATGCTCGTGCCGTGGGTTCGGATCCTATATAGGGATGGCCGGTGTGGGTGCTCACTGGCTGAGCGCGGTGCGGGTGA
>NW_007728485.1:7227-23946 GCF_000696425.1 Galeopterus variegatus
TTTTTTTTTTTTTTTTTTTTTTTTTTTTTTTCTTTTTCCGTGTACGGCAATGGTTCACAACCCTCAGTGTTGCCCCTGTACCGGACCAGGACCAGCAACGGGAGCGCAACCCTCGGTGTTGCCCTCGCGCCTCGCTCAGCCGGTGAGCGGGAACCGGTCTGTATGTGGGATCCGAACCCTCGACGGGAGCGCCGCCGCGCTTCCCAAGCGGCGCACTAGCGCAGTGCGCCACCGGGCCGGCCCGGGTCTTCATTTCTTTATGAGGGTTTTTGTGTCATATAAAACGTATTAAATTTGTATGCTTTTCTCCTGTCAAACTGTCTTGTGTCAATCTAATTCTCAGGCCCAGCTGGGATCCTAAGAGGGAAGAGGTGGAGTTTTGCCTCCCTGGCAGTCCGCAGCCTGCAGATGACAGATCATGGGACATCTCAGCCTCCATAATTGTGTGAACTAATTCTTACAATAAATCTCTCTCTCTACATACACACACAAACACACATATATATGCATGTGTGTGTACATGTATGTGCATGTGTGTGTGTGTATGGGTGGCTTCAAAAAAAGAAACATATATGGGGCCGGCCCGGTGGCGCACTGCTATAGTGCGCCGCTTGGGAAGCGCGGTGGCACTCCCACTGAGGGTTCGGATCCCACATACAGACCGGCTGCTCACTGGCTGAGCGAGGGGCGGGAGCAACACCAAGGGTTGCAATCCCGTTGCCAGTCCCGGTCTGGTATGGGTGCGACACTGAGGGTTGTGATCCATTGCCGGTCACGAAAAAAGACAAAAAGGAAAAAAAAAAAAAAAAAGAAACATATGTATTACCTTTTTTTTTTTTGGCAACTGGCCAGTAAGGGGATCCAAACCATTGACCCTTAACCTTAGTGTCATAAGCACTATGCTCTATCCAAGTGAGATACTGGTCAGCTCTGTATTATTTTTAATTCTATTTTTCCATAAGCTTTTGAAGTGTGTGTGTGTGTGTGTGTGTGTGTGTGTGTGTGTGTACTCTATTGGGTTCTCTGGAGAACTCTGATCCAGTATCATATACTGAAATAGAAGAAAATGTGTTCATAAAAATCCATTGATTTACTATAAGGAGAAATAATGAGTTCTAATAAGCCAATGTATTAGTCCGTTTCTGTTGCTTATAACAAAATATGTGGAACTGGATAATTCATAAGAAAATGAACTTTATTGCTTACAGTTTCAGAGGCTGGGAAGTCCAAAGTCCAGGGAACACATTCAGTAAAGACTTTGGTGGTGGCAGCAGTGACCCAGGGGTCTCCCATGGCAGAAAATGGCTGAGCAGACAGAGCAAGGTCCTCGTGCACTCTCCTTTTAAAGCCCTCAGAGCCACTCCCCTGACCACCATTATTAATCCATTCACTATGACATAGTCCTGCAATCTCATCACTTCTTCAAGGCCCCACCGTTCAGCTACCGCGATAGGATTTCCCACCCTCAACAGTCACCATGGGGATTTGAGCTTCACTGAGGTTGGGGAAGGGCATCCAATCTACGCCAGCCATTAAATATGTTTTCAACTGATATCTGATATCAATATTTTTTATGCAAGATCAGTAGACAGAAGCAAAAACAGAGACTCACTATAAATGCTAAAAATATAACTTTCACACTTGCACTTGCACTACATTGATATGTGTGTTTGTCAGTTTGGGCTGCCGTAACAGAATGTCATAGACCGGGTGGCTGAAACAACAGCAGTTTACTTTCTCACAGTTCTGGGGGCTAGAAGTCCAAGGTCAAGTTCCCACCAATCTGGTTTCTGGTGAAGCCTGTCTTTCTGGCTCGTTGACAGCCGCCTTCTTACTATGTTCTCACATGGCCTTTCCTTGATGCATGTGCCATGAGAAAGTGTGCGCTCTGGTCACTTTTTCTCTTCTTGTATGGACACCAATCCTATTGTATTTGGGGCCCATCCTTAGAAACTCATTTAATCTGAATTACCCCCTATAGGCCCTGTCTCCAAATATAGTCACATTGTGGTTAAAGCTTCAACACATGATTTTGGTGGGGAACATCATTAAGTCCATAACAAAATGTACAACAGCAGTATGTCTGGTATCTTTGGATTCCTGTTTATTATATAAACATTATTTATTTATTTTCTCCTAGAGGATTATAATAATAAATTAATCTCTTGGTTCATTTTTCTGACCCTAGGTCCTCTCTCCAGAGGTAATTACTTTAAACACTTTTAGCTTTTTCTTGTGGTATTTACCTTCATATTTATAAATAATATGATCAGAGTTTTCTGTTGTGTTTTTGTGTGTGTGCAGCTGGCCAGTACAGGGATTGAACCCCAGACCTTGGTGTTATCAGCACCATGCTCTAATCAACTGAGCTAACTGACCAGCCCGTTTGTGAAACCCATATTAGATCTTTCTGATTGATTTCCTTTTATGTTAAGTGAGAGTTTAGGTCTCTGATGTCTCCCTTCCCTTATACCCATTCTCCAACATAACATCCTAATGTTTTATGGTGTTCTACTGTTTTGACTTTATGTTGTTACCCAGAGAGCCAGGAGTTGTGACTATTGTGACTAGATCTCCTTTTCTGTTCACCTTTTTGTTTTTCCTTCCTCCTGCCCTACTTTCCTAGTCTCCTATGTACATTTTATTAATTCTCCAACAACTTTTCTGTCCTTTATTTCATTTTTAGTAAATTTTTATTATGGAGAATATAAAAACACATGTCAAAATACTGAGAATAATATAATAAGCTTTCTAGTCATCATCAGTGAGCTTTGAATATCAACTCCTTTCCCAGGAATGTAAGATTAGTTTAACATCACAAAACCAATCAATGTACGGGCCCGAGCCCATGGCACACTCGGGAGGGTGTGGCGCTGGGAGCGCGGCCGCGGGTTTGGATCCTATATAGGGATGGCCGGTGCGCTCACAGCGCTCACTGGCTGAGCGCGGTAAGGCCGGTCTCAAAACAAAAACAAAAACAAAAACAAAAACCAATCAATGTAATAATACATCACATTGATAGAATAAAGGACAAAACCCTCATGATCATCTCAATAGACATAGAAAAAGCATTTAGAAAGAACACAGGTATTTCATTATTAAAAACATTCAACAAACAAGAAATATAAATAAATTTCCTCAACCTGATAAAGGGCATCCATGAAAATTTCCACAGCTAACATAATACTTAATGATGAAAGACCTAAGATCAGAAACAAGTATAACCTCTTTTACCACTTCTATTCAACATTGTAGTAGAGGTTCTAGCCAAGGTAGTTAGGCAAGAAAAGTAAATAGAAGGCATCAAGATTGGAAAGGAAGAGGTAAAACTTTCTTTATTTGCATATGACATGATCTCATATGTAGAAAATCCTACAGAATCCATACACACACACATAAATAACTACTAGAACTAATAAAGAGTTCATGGTTGCAGGATACAAGATCAGTATACACAAAGTCAATTGTATTTTTATACACAAGCAAAGAATAATAAAAAAATGAAATTAGAAAATAATTCCATTCACAGTATCATTGAAAATAATGAAATATTTAGGTATAAATTTAACAGAGCTTCCATTCAAGATGGCAGAATAGACGGTCCCCAGCATCACTCCCACAAATCAACCAATTTATAACTATTAAAAAGCAGTGATAACCAAGCTGGGGCCACTAGAGTTCAGGGGAAGAGGAGGAGAGACCTACGGAGTGCATGAAGGTGGGAGAAGCCACGATGAAAGAAAGAATCACTCCGACCATTCCAAGCCCTGGCTGCTCTAAGGCTGGAGCTGGTGAGTGTACAGAGCAGGAGCTGGCAAAGCCACAGCTGTGCCCTTTGGATGAAGTTTCTTGGAGGTTACAGGGGAGAAGGGGTTCTTGATGGGCCCCAGGCTGGCAAGACCACTAACAGGTTTCCTGTGGACCCACATAGGAGCAAGGAGCCACAAGAACTGAAAAAAAGGAGCCGCTCAGAGGCCGGTGAGTCATCATAAGGGGTCAGTGTATGGTCCGTTCCATGGGAAGTGTCTGGAGTGTGCGTGGTAGGGGAGATGGACCCAGCAGGAGAACACTGGGGCACAGCAAGGACAGCTGATCTGCCCTCCAGTCAGCACAGGCCCCCTCAGAGGAGACTAGTCAGGGATATAGAACTACATGGGCTGCAGTTTGCTGAAAAGACTCAGGCCCAGGCCAGAGTTTCCACACAACCCAGGTGCACTGGACCTCATGAGTCCCAGAAGCACCTATAAAGTCAGACATTAAAACCCAAGCTGCACAAAAAGCCTTCCCCAGGGAATCAGCAGCAAAGCAGCAATTTACCTCAACCACAGGGCTCAAGTACTGGTCCCCACAGGAAGTTCCTCTATTTTAGAAGTAACCAAAGAACAACAAATTATTTCCACTGCAGAGTTTAAGTGATAAGAATAGCAAATAATCCAACACAGAACTGGAAGAAAAACCAAAATACCCACAGACCAGAGACAAAGTTTGATATTAACTAATAAAGGTCTCATCACCAAAGAACACCTGTAAAACATAGAAGGCCTGGAAGTCCCCTGGGCTACTAGGTCAGGGAGAGGGGAGGGTTGGGGGCCTCAGCCATGCCCCCCTGACACCCACAACCAGCCCAGTGATGACCACCAAGCTGCCGCAGGAAGCACACCGGGTTCCTAAGCTGGAGCACTGGGGGGTAAGGGCTTCAGTCACACCCCTCTGATATCTGCATCCAGCCCTGCAATGACCAAGCCACCCCTGGAAGCCCCCTGGTCTCCCATGAAGGAATGAGGGGGGTGCCACAGGCCTCAACCACTCTCCTCCTCCTTCCTCCTTCTCCCATCCTACTTCTTTCCCCTTTCTCCT
Source organism: Galeopterus variegatus (assembly GCF_000696425.1). Classification (NCBI taxonomy): domain Eukaryota; kingdom Metazoa; phylum Chordata; class Mammalia; order Dermoptera; family Cynocephalidae; genus Galeopterus; species Galeopterus variegatus. The sequence goes on from NW_007728485.1 coordinate 12,085, forward strand.
CTTCCCCTGCCCCCCAACTGCCCCACAACATCATAGAATGAAAAAAAAAAGTAATATTAATAAATAAACTCTAAAAAATAAATTTAACAATGAAATGCAGGATTTACATACTGAAAACTACAAAACATTGTCAAAAGAAATTAAAGAAAAGCTACCTAAATTCAAAGACATCCTACGTTCATGGATTGGAAGATCACATATTGTTAAGATGACAATACTTCCCATATTGATCTACAGATTCAAAACAATTCCTATCAAAATCCCAGCTTTCGTTTTTGCAGAAGTTGACAGGCTGATCCTAAAATTCATATGGAAATGCAAAGGACACAGAAGAGTCAAAGGAATCTTGAAAAGGAAGAAAAAAGCTGGAAGACTCACACTGCGCATTTTCACATCGTACTATACAGCAGCAGTAATCAAGAAAGTGTTGTACTGGCAAACATACAGACAGGTAGATCAGCAGAATATAACTGAGAATCCAGATATAAATCCTTCTATTTACAGTTAATTGATTTTCAACAAAGGTGCCAAATCATTTCAGTAAGGAAAGAATAAAGTTTTCAGTAAATGTTCTGGAACAAACGGATGTCAACATGAAGAGAATAAAGTTGAACCCCTTCCCATATAATATAAAAATTAACTCAAAATGGATCAGAGACCTAAATGTAAGAGCTAATACTATAAAACTCTTATAACAGAACATAAGAATAAATTTTTGTGAGCTTGGATTAGGCAATGGTGCCTTGGATATGACACCAAAAGCATAAGGAGAAAAATAAATTAGACTTCATCAAAGTTAAAAACTTTTGTCATGCAAATGTATTATCGGCAAAGTGAAAAGATAATCCACAGAATGGGAGAAAATATTTGCAAATCACATATCTGTTAAGGAACCTATATCTAGAACATATAAAGAACACTTACAACTAAACAATAAAGAGACAAATAACCCCATTTTAAAAATAGGCAAATAATTTAAACAGATATTTCTCCAAAGAAGATATACAAAGCACATGAAAAGTGCTCAACATCTTTAGCCATTAGGGAAATCCAGATCAAAACCACAATGAAATATGACTTTACATCCACTAGGCTGTAATAAAAAAGATAAGTTTTGATGAGGATGTGGAGAAAATCCCATACCTTGGTGAGATTGTAAAGTGGAGCAGTCATTTTAGAAAACAGTTTGGCAGTTCCTCAAATAGACAGAGTTACCATATGACCCAACAATTCCACTCCTATGTATGTATCCAAAAGAATTGAAAACATATCCACACAAAGACTTGTATGCAAATTTTCATTGCAGCAATTTTAATAATAGCCAAGAGTTGGAAACACCCCAATGTCAATTACTGCTGAATAGATTAAGTATGGTATATGATACAATGGAATATTTTATTCAGCAATAAAAAGGAAAGAAGTACTAATACAAGGTACAATGTGGATGAACCTGGAAAACACTATACTATGTGAAAGAAGCCAGTCACAATAGACCACATACTATATGATTCTATTTATATGAAAAGTTCAGAATAGACAAATCTATAGACAGAAAGCAGACTAGTGGTTGGCTTGGGTGGGGTGGCTGCCAATAGATAGAGAGTTCTTTTTTGGGTAAAGAAAATTTCTAAACTTAGATCATGGGGATGGTTTTACAACTCTGTGAATATACAAAAACTCTTGAATTGTGCACTTTAACCAGTGAATCTTAGTCTATGTAAATTATATCTCAATAAAGATTTTTAAAAACACAATGTATAAATCATGTACAAAATATGTATGCTTAAGGTGTGGGTGGAAAAAATGCATAAAATGAAATGTTTGTGTCAGACTGAAAAAAACAAAAATCAGCTTGTTGTCAACTCTATTTCATCTATACTCCCACCCAGTTTTTCTCTTCTTATATTAATTTGGATCAAAGATAATTTCAACTATAGATATTTTAGTATTTTTTTTAAAATAAGAATTATTTTTTGGGCCGGCCCGGTGGCGCACTGCTACAGTGCACCGCTTGGGAAGCGCGGCGGTGCTCCCGCCGAGGGTTCAGATCCCACATACAGACCGGTTCCCGCTCACTGGCTGAGCGAGGTGCGGGTGCAACACCGAGGGTTGCGATCCCGTTGCCGGTCCCGGTCCGGTACGGGGGCAACACTGAGGGTTGCGATCCGTTGCCGGACACAGAAAAAGACAAAAAGGAAAAAAAAAAAAAAGAATTATTTTTAAATACAGACATACTATTAACACAACTAAAAATTAAAAATATTTCCTTAATGTCAAATATTTTGTCAGTATTCACATTTCCCTTTCCAACGTCCCTCAGTAAGATTTTACACATTAGCTACGTCACATGATCTGGGTTTTTTTGGAGCCTTAGTTCTTCCTCTCCAGCCTGTACTGGTTGCTCTCTGGATCTGCCACACGACTCTGCCCTAGAACTGTTCTTCACTGCTGTGCTGAGTCGAATCTCTTTTCTTGGCTTTTTTTTTTTTTTTTTGTCTTTCTCCCTCAGCCTTCTGGAGCACATTCTCTCAATACGTTCCTATGAAAGGGTGCATAGGAGGTAATTGTTTTCAATTCTTAAGGATCTGAAAATGTCTTTTCTTCTCCCACTTAATTAAAAGTTTGTTGTTTATAGGATTTCAGGTTGCAAGTCACTTTCTCTCAGAATTTTGAGGAATCTCTGCATTGGTCTTCCAGTGTACAATGTTGCTACTGAGAGGTCTGGTGGAGTTTTCCTTCCTCCTCCTGTGTATGTGATTTACTTTCTCCTCTATGGAAACTCTTTAGGGCCTCTTTTTTCTCTAAATATTTACATTGATATGCCTTGGATATGTTCTTTTTCATTCATTTTACTGGATCTTCCATAAGCCCTTTCTTTTGAACTCATGTCTTTTAGTTATGTAAAGTTTTCTTTAAGAATTTCTTTTTCGGGGCCGGCCCGGTGGCGCACTCGGTAGAGTGCGGCGCTTGGGAGTGCGACAGCGCTCCCGCCAAGGGTTCGGATCCCATATACAGACCGGTCCGCTCGCTGGTTGAGCGCGGTGCGGGCGCAACACCGTCTTTTTTCTCTAAATATTTACATTGATATGCCTTGGATATGTTCTTTTTCATTCATTTTACTGGATCTTCCATAAGCCCTTTCTTTTGAACTCATGTCTTTTAGTTATGTAAAGTTTTCTTTAAGAATTTCTTTTTCGGGGCCGGCCCGGTGGTGCACTCGGTAGAGTGCGGCGCTTGGGAGTGCGACAGCGCTCCCGCCAAGGATTCGGATCCCATATACAGACCGGTCCGCTCGCTGTTGAGCGCGGTTCAGGCGCGACACCAAGGGTTGCCATCCCGTTACCAGTCACAAAAAAAGACAAAGAGGAAAAAAAAAAAAAGAATTTCTTTTTCTATATTTTCTTTTATTTTCAGGGACTAATTAAATTCTGGGCTTCCTAGATTATAATCTTTCTCTAACTCTCTTTTTAATAGCTTCTTTTCTTTGTCCACCTTGTTCTTTTTTTTTTGTGGCAGCTGGCCAGTATGGGGATCCAAACCCCTGACCTTGGTGTTACAATACTGCACTCTAACCAACTGAGCCAACCTGCCAGCCTGTTCTATTTTTTTCATTGCTCATTTTCATTAGCAAGCTGATCTTGTTTCGTGTATGCAACATTTTCTTGCCTCTCTGAGAATATGTTTTTTAAAGTGTTCTTTTGCATCTTGAGAGCTTTTTTTTTTAACTGAATTATCTCAAATATTTGATTATATTTAGCTATCCCTTCCTGTGTGAGAATTGGACATTTGAAAGAGAATTGTCAGTTTTGTGTTGGTGGGCAGGGTTTCTTGAATAGTGCACTAACTCTGGGATGATAGCAGTAAACAGGTCTTTTCATTAGGGAATCTCCAAATGTCAGCATCTGTTGGTGTTTTCTCTGGGACTGTTCAGTTTCTCAAGAATAGGATCCTGTGGTCAGAGCAACAGGGCCAGTTGTGGGTTTCTGGCAACAGAGCAGGAGCTGGAGTGATGTGGGGAACAGACAGCTGCTCCCCTGTCCCACTTCAAGGTGTGACATTCCCTTAACCCCCTGTTTTAAATACAGAGTTTTATTTCCCCTTTCTGCTGTATCTGGTACTCTAAACAGACTTGTAACCAACCCCCGTTTCCAGCTCCCTCCACCCTCCAACTCCCACAATATCTGATGCCTCCAGCGTTTAGGCCTTTATTGTGTTCTCTATATTTCAAAGTGTTTTCTCTTTCCTATCTCCCATTTCCTGCACTCTGCCGTGTTAATTACCTACTCCTCGATCAAAAAACTGTAGCTACCTTATTCTGAAGCTGTTTTATTTCTTATTCTTTTTCCTGTAGGTTTATGCCTTTTTAATTTTCATTTTGGTAGGCCATTAGGAGAAAGGACATTCAATATACCATATCAAGCCCTGTTAATATAGTTTATATTAACAATGTTAAATAAATTACTTTGAAATCCATTGATTCAATTACTTTAATTCTGGACTGATCTAGAACTAGTGAATTTACATACTATGTGATCAAGAGGTGATAATTATTGCCTACGACTTTTCACAGAAGTTTTGGTCAACTTAAAAATATTATTTGAGAAATAAATAATGTTAACTTCTGCTCATCGAAAAACTGAAAAGGACAGTGAAGAGACAAATTAGGAACGCGAGAAAATATTTTCATCTCCTCTGACAAAAGATTACTATCTAATATCTAGCAGTTGTCATGAATCAATTGAAAAGACAACCAACCAGTATAAAAATAGGCAACAGAATACATGAACGGGCATTTCATGGACTAGGAAACAAAAATGGTTAATAACATGGGAAAAGGTGCTCAACTTCATTAGTAATTAGGAAGAATGTAATTTAAAACCATAGGAAAATTATAAATTAAAACTGCAGTTAAGATTCTCTCCACCAGACTGGCAAAAATTAGAAAGTCCAATAATATCAATTGTTGACGAAATGGTGGAGCAACAGGAACTCTCAGATACCATTGGTCAAAATATAAATTGATACTACCTGAAAGGGCGCATGGACCCGAGCTGATAAGATGACAGGACCCGAGCTGACAGTTTGCCAGAGAAGTTCCACTTTATTCAAGGACTGCGCGTATATTTATAGGGAGCTGCGTTCTGGGTTTGGATAGGGGGTGGACGGGCGGTAGCTGATTGGATGGGGCTGGGCAGGAAGTGAGCCCTGACCTGTGACTGGTAGAGGTTTTGGCACCGGCGGGCTTGTTTACTGTGGAGAAGAACCTGGAAGGGCGCCATATTGCTAGGGAGTGCTCCCCACTTGAGTGCCTACAGTATCCCTACATTCCTTACACTACCAACCCATTTGGCATTATCTTGTAGAGTTCAACACATGTATACACCATTATCCAGAATCTCCACTCCTATATTGTACACTCTTGTACATAAGAACCGTAAAACATGTAGAATAATGTTCATGGCAACATTGTAGTAAGAACAAAAAAAGTAGAAACAACCAAAATAACCATTGATAGATGGGATAAATTGTGGTATATTCATAAAATGGAATACTACATAGCAATGAAAACAAATGAACTACAGCTTTATGCACCAATATGAATGAGTTAAATAATATAACACTGATTTAGAAAGCAAGTCAGATGAAAATCCGACTTGAATCCAGAATATAATTCGAATTTTATAAAGCTCAAAAACAGGGCCGAGCCCATGGCGCACTCGGGAGAGTGTGGCGCTGGGAGCGAAGCGACGTTCCCGCCGCGGGTTCGGATCCTAAATAGGACTGGCTGGTGCGCTCACTAGCTGAGCAGGGTGTGGGCGACAGCACACCAAGGGTTGTGATCCCCTTACCGGTCACAAAAAAAAAGACCCCCCCCCCAAAAAAAAGCTCAAAAACAAGAAAACAATACATACAAATGTGTAGGAATGACCAGTAGTAAATTCAGGATACTGGCTATATATGGGAGCCTTGAGGGGGTCATAATCTGGGAGAGGCTCACAGGGAGCTTCAAAGGTACTGGTATGGCTTTATTTTTTAAGCTGAGTGGTGGGTACTTGTGAGTTCATTAAAGTATTCTTCATTATGCAGACATGCTATATTCACTGTTTTGTATGCATGATTGTTCACAACTAAAGATAAATGAAGGAAAAAATCACCGCAATCTTATCTTTCCTGGTAACAATAACCTGTAGATTGATTTGATGGCTAGTATAGCTTTATTTCTAGCCAGGTTGTTCAGGCAGATGTGCAGGTGGAGGAACGCTCAGACGATCTTGTTACTTCACATTCTCTCACCGTCTTCGCAGTTCCTGTACTGGCAGAGTGGCATTGATACTTATCTTCCAAGCTGGGACTCTTTGGAGAGTGAAAGCGGGTGCTCTTAGTCATTATGTGAGAACCATTATGTGGAAAACCTCTGTTGTCCCGGGCAAGATAGGATGCTGATCACTTAAAAAGTCTCCTTTAAAAAAACTCATTTTGATGATATACATTTATCTCGGTTAATAGTTTTTGGGCCTAAAAATGTTTACAAAGACATTTCAATGAGAGCTATAGTCCATGTTCAGCATTAGTCATAACACTGGGCTAAGTCTGGAAATCTGGTTTCTAGTCCCAGCTCTAGGAAGGTATAAAGTTTTTTTTTTTTCCTTTTTGTCTTTTTTTCGTGTCCGGCAACAGATCGCAACCCTCAGTGTCGCGCCCGTACGGGACCGGGACCGGCAACGGGATCGCAACCCTCGGTGCTGCGCCCACACCTCGCTCAGCCAGTGTGCAGGAACCGGTCTGTATGTGGGATCCGAACCCTCGGCGGGAGCGCCGCCACGCTCCCAAGCGGCGCACTGTAGCAGTGCGCCACCGGGCCGGCCCAGGAAGGTATAAAGTTTTAAAAAATAAATTATTAAGGGTACAACGCAGGTAAACATCGCACTCATTTACTGATTAATTCAGTCATTTACTCATGAACTACGTTTATTTAGTGCTATGTGCCATTCACTGAGGTCAGGACAAGGGACAGGTGTGGAAAACCTTTTTGCAGGCTGAGAAAGTAGAAAGATAGTGTTGGTGTGCCTATTTTGTGCTGGGTTTTATGTCAGCTAATGACTCCTAACTATGTAATTTGTTATCTCCCTTTTACAGATAAAGAAACGGGGCCTCAGAGCGGTCAAGAATAGCTCACTCTATCAGTCATTGAAGCAGAAATTGTGTCCCGGTCTGTCTGAGTTAAGAGTTCGAACTCTTATCATCAGACTGTGGTCCAGAACATCCAGTATTCACTTTCAAACCATGTGTACCAAGTTTACTATGAAGACACAGGGACATTGTGTGGAATTCAGTGCACTTGAATCTCAAGTCCCTGGAACTCTCACCCCGTGATTGTTTTCTCTCTGCATGCCAGCTTACCTTTCATTGTGCTCTCTGTTGAGGCTGGCTTTCTCTGCTCTTTCTGGGTATTTCAAATCTCCCATGTTTATATTACAATTTCAGTCACAGGAAGATGCCAACTTGATTCTGGTTCCAAATTCATATTCCTGAGAGAATCTGACTAGGCTCAGGTCAGGGCTCTGTGTCTGTTCAGTGGATTATGGCTGGGTCTACTGGCCCCTTTGTATGGGGGTGGGGCAAAAGTTCCCAGAGTGAGGTGGGGGTGGAGGGGATGGTTGTCATCTCAAATGCTAGGCAGACGTCTGGAGTGGGTAACCACTACATCTGTTCAGAGTGAGCCATCCTTGAAGGGAAACCCCCCTTATTGAAACTTAGAACCACATTCAGTAGTTTACTCATGTGAATTTATTTTTTTTAAAAGTAACAGTTTGGAGGTCACAATTTCATTCTTTTTTATGTAATCACATTTTGAGTACAGGTGAAAAAGATTTTCTTCCTACATATAACTTATACATAAATAACCAAATGCTTTTTAATACCCATGGATGAGCATTAGCTCAAAAACAGCTCAAAGCTGTATCAAGTTATTTTCTTTGCTGTGTATTACTTTTGAAGCAACATCTGATTTTCAGATACCAATGCAAAATACAAGTTTTCAACCCAGTTGAGAGACTACGTTGCAAATTAATCTTCTGTGAGTACATTTTTTACATTATGCCATTCACCAAATACCAAAATATATCTGTGTGGGAACCTTTACACCTTCCATACTATATATTTCCAACTATGTCATAAGCTAACATGGGGTATAAAAAGAACACAAAGTACTCTATGCCTTTAGTAAGACAGCTTTGCTAGTAGTTCAAACTTCTGCCAAAGTTTGTTTCAAGAAAAGTAATTCTCAATCTCGTAGTGTCTGGAGCACAAGCAAAACTCACTGTGTACAAGAGATGCTCAGAAGAGTTCTGGAAATTAAGAGATGTTCCCACTCCTCAGGATCTGCATATATCCGGCTCTTAAGAAACCAAAGAGTGGGTTTCTGGTCAAGATGGCAGAATAGACAGTCCCCAGCGTCACTCTCTCCCACAAATCAACCAATTTACAATTACTAGAAAGCAATGACAGTCAAGCTGGGGCTGCCAGAGCTCAGGGGAAGAGGAGAAGAGACCTACAGAGTTCACGAAGGCAGGAGAAGCCACGACGAGATAGAGAAAGGACTGCTCCTACCATTTTGAATCCCAGCCACTTCAAGGCTGGCCCTGGTGAGTGCATGGAGCAAGAGCTGGCAAAAGCCACAGCTAGCTGTGCCCTTCCTATGAAGTTGCTTGGAGGTGGCAGGCGAGAAGGGGGCCTTGGTGGCCCTCAGGCCAGCAAGAACACTAACAGGGCTCCTATGGACCCACACAAGAGTGAGGAGACACAACTGAAAAAAGGAGCCACTCAGAGGCCAGTGAGTTATCACAAGGGACTAGCGCACAGCCTGTCCCATGGGAAGTGTTTGGAGTGTGGACGGTGGGGGAGATGGGCCCACTGATGGAATACTGGGACTCAGCACGGACAGCTGATCTGCCCTCCAATCAGCACAGGACCACTCAGTGAAGACTGGTCAGGAATACACAACACAGGTGTACTATACCTCATGAGAACCAGAAGTACACACAAATTCAATCATTAAAAGCTGAGCTGCACAAAAAGCCTTCCCCAGGGAATCAGCAGCAAAGCAGCAATTTAGCTCAACCACAGAGCTCAAGTGTTGGTCCCCACAGGAAGTTCCCCCATTTCAGAAGTAAGCAAAGGACAACCAATTAGCTCCAGTGCAGAGTTTAAGTGGTGGGAACAGTGAATAATCCAACACAGAACTGAAAGAAAAAACAAAGTACCCACAGATCAGAGACAAAGTTTGATATGAACTAGTACAGGTCTCACTTTATCAAAGAACACCTATAACACCTAGAAAGAACAGAAGCCCCCTGGACCCGCAAGCCAGGGAGTGGGGAGGGCTGGGAGCCTCAGCCATGCCCCCAAACATCCACAACCAGCCCAAAATGACCACCTGGCCACTGCAGGAAGTGCTCTGGGCCCCTGAACTTGGGCCCAGCAACAACCAAGACACCACTGGAAGTCCCCTGGTCTCCCCTTCAGGAATGAGGGGGGTGCCATGGGCCTCAACCATGATCCCCCTCCTTCCTTCTCCCACCCTATTTCCTTCCCCTTTCTCCCCCTCCCCTTCCCACTCAACTGCTGCTGCTGCCACTGGGCCTGCCCAGGATCCCGAGGCATTGAGCTGGGGACAACTCCTCCTCCTGCATCCAGGCACACCATCGCTGCCATGGGACCGCCCGGGGTCCTGAGGCATGGATCAGGGGATGACCCCTCCTCCTGCAACCGGACAAGGAGCACACCAAAAACACCACTTCCATGTGACCACAGCCACCACAATAGCCCCAGCTGCTGCAATACTGGTTTGACACACAATCACCATGCAGATGGCCAGCCAGCCAGCCACTTGAGTGCATTCACCAGTGGAGACCAAAGAAGAGGATGTCTCTCTCCACAAAGCCCATTCCAGTGATCGAAGAAGCATCTACTCTGCGATAATAGTGGGGGGTCCAAATATACCTCTCTCAGCACTGGACAGATCATCTAGGCAACAAATGAACACAATTAACTGTTACTCTTTAAGAAGGAGAAATCTAGGGTTATCAGAGGTGAGAGTGGGGAGAGAGAAGGGGATGGGGAGATATTGGACAAGGGGCATAAAGAATAACTATCATTTGTAATAATATATATGCTAATAATATTGATTTGATCAACATATGTCAATGTTAACCCCCCAAAATTTGTATAATCAATTATGATTCAGTAAAACAAACAAACAAACAAAACCAAGGAGTGATGCATGCACTGTCCACCCCACCCCCAGCCAGGGCTGGAGAGCTATTTCTCACCAGAAGCCCCTCTTGGCCTGGCTGCCATGTCCATTCCTTTCCAGCGATGGCTTGGTTCCTCCTTCTTATGGTACCCGTCTCTCTCTGCTCCTCCCCATTTCTTAGTCCAAATTCCCAAAGAAGTTAATGATTTACTACCCCTAACTGAACAAAGCCCCTCATCTAGGCCACCCTTAGGTTGCCTGCCATAGACAGGCACCCGCCTCCTGTGGAATCAACTATCTTTCCCAAAGAAAAGGCTCAGTGTTGCTTCCAGTTTCAGCTGGAAGGAGGGTGTCACACATGGTAGGCACCATGGTCTAATTGGCCTGCACCAAAGGGTCAGTCTACATTCTCTCAAGTACCTAATAGGTCCCAAGTGTGAAAAGACAGTAATAAAGGGGTTTGCAATTCCAATTAATAAAATGAGTTAAAACCCCAAAGAGACAGTATCTAACAGAAAGAGTAGTCATAAAAATATAATATACAGTTAAACATATTTAATAGAGATATTAATCATTACATTTCCTCTCAGTGCTGTAACCATGAAATAATGTTTTGTAATCAAAGTAGTAATTTTTTTTATCATGCACAAAAGGTATTTTTTATTATATTCATAAGTAGAGACTATTTTTCACAAGTTTATATAGACTTCAAAAGGTCTCAACTTAAAGAGAGGTGAAATTTATGTAAATACTATTATAGTTACATTGTATGCTGCTGGAATACTCGTATTCACAGTTTATAAAGTAAAAATAATTTTTTAAAGACAGCTCTGAAATAGATGCATTTTCATTAATACATTTGCTAGTTAGGTCTGTTCTTCTATGACAGGAAAAAAGACATTTTTAAAGAACAAACTCAACCTGTCAGCAGCAAATTTCAGTTACAACTAAATTGGAAACCAATATTCTGAGTAATCAAAATACAAAGTCAGTTCCCCAGCTGAGAGTGAAAATTAAGAGTGTAAACTGCAAGGCTTAAGAAAATTTCAGAGAGCATACTGTGCAGTGATTTATTAACAAATATTAAAAATAGAGTTCTCATATATGATTTTCTTAAGAACAATTTTTATCTAGTCAATAAAATACATTCAGAGGCATTAAAGGCAAGTAACACGACCATCTAGGGTTATTCACAAGAACTGTGAAAGTGTAGCACTGATGTACAGGGTGTCTTTCTAAAATCCTTTCTGATGAAAAGTTTATGGAAGGACATTATCTGCTGAAACACTGGAAGCACCAGTCTCACATTTAGATACAATGCAGTCACTGTTCTGACAGCTTCTCACTGGGGGAGATGGAGAGAATTCTCAAGACACATAGCTTGTGAGCAGAGGTGCCGTAACAAGAGCCTGGAGAGACACCACGTGATCCTCCCAACTAAGGTGGTGTTACAGCAGCCAGGACTAGGGCTTCTGACAACATAATGAGTTTTGAGATACTCAAAAGAGGAGAGGAGGAGAGGAGGAGAGGCGGAGAGGCGGAGAGGCGGAGAGGCGGAGAGGGGGAGGGGGGGAAGAGTAACGGGTAAAGGGCCATGAAAATCAACT
>NW_007728485.1:23956-31513 GCF_000696425.1 Galeopterus variegatus
CCAAGGGTTGTGATCCCCTTACCGGTCACAAAAAAAAAGACCCCCCCCCCAAAAAAAGCTCAAAAACAAGAAAACAATACATACAAATGTGTAGGAATGACCAGTAGTAAATTCAGGATACTGGCTATATGTGGGAGCCTTGAGGGGGTCATAATCTGGGAGAGGCTCACAGGGAGCTTCAAAGGTACTGGTATGGCTTTATTTTTTAAGCTGAGTGGTGGGTACTTGTGAGTTCATTAAAGTGTTCTTCATTATGCAGACATGCTATATTCACTGTTTTGTATGCATGATTGCTCACAACTAAAGATAAATGAAGGAAAAAATCACCGCAATCTTATCTTTCCTGGTAACAATAACCTGTAGATTGCTTTGATGGCTAGTATAGCTTTATTTCTAGCCAGGTTGTTCAGGCGGATGTGCAGGTGGAGGAACGCTCAGACGATCTTGTTACTTCACATTCTCTCACCGTCTTTGGAGCGCCGCCACGCTCCCAAGCGGCGCACTGTAGCAGTGCGCCACCGGGCCGGCCCAGGAAGGTATAAAGTTTTAAAAAATAAATTATTAAGGGTACAACGCAGGTAAACATCGCACTCATTTACTGATTAATTCAGTCATTTACTCATGAACTACGTTTATTTAGTGCTATGTGCCATTCACTGAGGTCAGGACAAGGGACAGGTGTGGAAAACCTTTTTGCAGGCTGAGAAAGTAGAAAGATAGTGTTGGTGTGCCTATTTTGTGCTGGGTTTTATGTCAGCTAATGACTCCTAACTATGTAATTTGTTATCTCCCTTTTACAGATAAAGAAACGGGGCCTCAGAGCGGTCAAGAATAGCTCACTCTATCAGTCATTGAAGCAGAAATTGTGTCCCGGTCTGTCTGAGTTAAGAGTTCGAACTCTTATCATCAGACTGTGGTCCAGAACATCCAGTATTCACTTTCAAACCATGTGTACCAAGTTTACTATGAAGACACAGGGACATTGTGTGGAATTCAGTGCACTTGAATCTCAAGTCCCTGGAACTCTCACCCCGTGATTGTTTTCTCTCTGCATGCCAGCTTACCTTTCATTGTGCTCTCTGTTGAGGCTGGCTTTCTCTGCTCTTTCTGGGTATTTCAAATCTCCCATGTTTATATTACAATTTCAGTCACAGGAAGATGCCAACTTGATTCTGGTTCCAAATTCATATTCCTGAGAGAATCTGACTAGGCTCAGGTCAGGGCTCTGTGTCTGTTCAGTGGATTATGGCTGGGTCTACTGGCCCCTTTGTATGGGGGTGGGGCAAAAGTTCCCAGAGTGAGGTGGGGGTGGAGGGGATGGTTGTCATCTCAAATGCTAGGCAGACGTCTGGAGTGGGTAACCACTACATCTGTTCAGAGTGAGCCATCCTTGAAGGGAAACCCCCCTTATTGAAACTTAGAACCACATTCAGTAGTTTACTCATGTGAATTTATTTTTTTTAAAAGTAACAGTTTGGAGGTCACAATTTCATTCTTTTTTATGTAATCACATTTTGAGTACAGGTGAAAAAGATTTTCTTCCTACATATAACTTATACATAAATAACCAAATGCTTTTTAATACCCATGGATGAGCATTAGCTCAAAAACAGCTCAAAGCTGTATCAAGTTATTTTCTTTGCTGTGTATTACTTTTGAAGCAACATCTGATTTTCAGATACCAATGCAAAATACAAGTTTTCAACCCAGTTGAGAGACTACGTTGCAAATTAATCTTCTGTGAGTACATTTTTTACATTATGCCATTCACCAAATACCAAAATATATCTGTGTGGGAACCTTTACACCTTCCATACTATATATTTCCAACTATGTCATAAGCTAACATGGGGTATAAAAAGAACACAAAGTACTCTATGCCTTTAGTAAGACAGCTTTGCTAGTAGTTCAAACTTCTGCCAAAGTTTGTTTCAAGAAAAGTAATTCTCAATCTCGTAGTGTCTGGAGCACAAGCAAAACTCACTGTGTACAAGAGATGCTCAGAAGAGTTCTGGAAATTAAGAGATGTTCCCACTCCTCAGGATCTGCATATATCCGGCTCTTAAGAAACCAAAGAGTGGGTTTCTGGTCAAGATGGCAGAATAGACAGTCCCCAGCGTCACTCTCTCCCACAAATCAACCAATTTACAATTACTAGAAAGCAATGACAGTCAAGCTGGGGCTGCCAGAGCTCAGGGGAAGAGGAGAAGAGACCTACAGAGTTCACGAAGGCAGGAGAAGCCACGACGAGATAGAGAAAGGACTGCTCCTACCATTTTGAATCCCAGCCACTTCAAGGCTGGCCCTGGTGAGTGCATGGAGCAAGAGCTGGCAAAAGCCACAGCTAGCTGTGCCCTTCCTATGAAGTTGCTTGGAGGTGGCAGGCGAGAAGGGGGCCTTGGTGGCCCTCAGGCCAGCAAGAACACTAACAGGGCTCCTATGGACCCACACAAGAGTGAGGAGACACAACTGAAAAAAGGAGCCACTCAGAGGCCAGTGAGTTATCACAAGGGACTAGCGCACAGCCTGTCCCATGGGAAGTGTTTGGAGTGTGGACGGTGGGGGAGATGGGCCCACTGATGGAATACTGGGACTCAGCACGGACAGCTGATCTGCCCTCCAATCAGCACAGGACCACTCAGTGAAGACTGGTCAGGAATACACAACACAGGTGTACTATACCTCATGAGAACCAGAAGTACACACAAATTCAATCATTAAAAGCTGAGCTGCACAAAAAGCCTTCCCCAGGGAATCAGCAGCAAAGCAGCAATTTAGCTCAACCACAGAGCTCAAGTGTTGGTCCCCACAGGAAGTTCCCCCATTTCAGAAGTAAGCAAAGGACAACCAATTAGCTCCAGTGCAGAGTTTAAGTGGTGGGAACAGTGAATAATCCAACACAGAACTGAAAGAAAAAACAAAGTACCCACAGATCAGAGACAAAGTTTGATATGAACTAGTACAGGTCTCACTTTATCAAAGAACACCTATAACACCTAGAAAGAACAGAAGCCCCCTGGACCCGCAAGCCAGGGAGTGGGGAGGGCTGGGAGCCTCAGCCATGCCCCCAAACATCCACAACCAGCCCAAAATGACCACCTGGCCACTGCAGGAAGTGCTCTGGGCCCCTGAACTTGGGCCCAGCAACAACCAAGACACCACTGGAAGTCCCCTGGTCTCCCCTTCAGGAATGAGGGGGGTGCCATGGGCCTCAACCATGATCCCCCTCCTTCCTTCTCCCACCCTATTTCCTTCCCCTTTCTCCCCCTCCCCTTCCCACTCAACTGCTGCTGCTGCCACTGGGCCTGCCCAGGATCCCGAGGCATTGAGCTGGGGACAACTCCTCCTCCTGCATCCAGGCACACCATCGCTGCCATGGGACCGCCCGGGGTCCTGAGGCATGGATCAGGGGATGACCCCTCCTCCTGCAACCGGACAAGGAGCACACCAAAAACACCACTTCCATGTGACCACAGCCACCACAATAGCCCCAGCTGCTGCAATACTGGTTTGACACACAATCACCATGCAGATGGCCAGCCAGCCAGCCACTTGAGTGCATTCACCAGTGGAGACCAAAGAAGAGGATGTCTCTCTCCACAAAGCCCATTCCAGTGATCGAAGAAGCATCTACTCTGCGATAATAGTGGGGGGTCCAAATATACCTCTCTCAGCACTGGACAGATCATCTAGGCAACAAATGAACACAATTAACTGTTACTCTTTAAGAAGGAGAAATCTAGGGTTATCAGAGGTGAGAGTGGGGAGAGAGAAGGGGATGGGGAGATATTGGACAAGGGGCATAAAGAATAACTATCATTTGTAATAATATATATGCTAATAATATTGATTTGATCAACATATGTCAATGTTAACCCCCCAAAATTTGTATAATCAATTATGATTCAGTAAAACAAACAAACAAACAAAACCAAGGAGTGATGCATGCACTGTCCACCCCACCCCCAGCCAGGGCTGGAGAGCTATTTCTCACCAGAAGCCCCTCTTGGCCTGGCTGCCATGTCCATTCCTTTCCAGCGATGGCTTGGTTCCTCCTTCTTATGGTACCCGTCTCTCTCTGCTCCTCCCCATTTCTTAGTCCAAATTCCCAAAGAAGTTAATGATTTACTACCCCTAACTGAACAAAGCCCCTCATCTAGGCCACCCTTAGGTTGCCTGCCATAGACAGGCACCCGCCTCCTGTGGAATCAACTATCTTTCCCAAAGAAAAGGCTCAGTGTTGCTTCCAGTTTCAGCTGGAAGGAGGGTGTCACACATGGTAGGCACCATGGTCTAATTGGCCTGCACCAAAGGGTCAGTCTACATTCTCTCAAGTACCTAATAGGTCCCAAGTGTGAAAAGACAGTAATAAAGGGGTTTGCAATTCCAATTAATAAAATGAGTTAAAACCCCAAAGAGACAGTATCTAACAGAAAGAGTAGTCATAAAAATATAATATACAGTTAAACATATTTAATAGAGATATTAATCATTACATTTCCTCTCAGTGCTGTAACCATGAAATAATGTTTTGTAATCAAAGTAGTAATTTTTTTTATCATGCACAAAAGGTATTTTTTATTATATTCATAAGTAGAGACTATTTTTCACAAGTTTATATAGACTTCAAAAGGTCTCAACTTAAAGAGAGGTGAAATTTATGTAAATACTATTATAGTTACATTGTATGCTGCTGGAATACTCGTATTCACAGTTTATAAAGTAAAAATAATTTTTTAAAGACAGCTCTGAAATAGATGCATTTTCATTAATACATTTGCTAGTTAGGTCTGTTCTTCTATGACAGGAAAAAAGACATTTTTAAAGAACAAACTCAACCTGTCAGCAGCAAATTTCAGTTACAACTAAATTGGAAACCAATATTCTGAGTAATCAAAATACAAAGTCAGTTCCCCAGCTGAGAGTGAAAATTAAGAGTGTAAACTGCAAGGCTTAAGAAAATTTCAGAGAGCATACTGTGCAGTGATTTATTAACAAATATTAAAAATAGAGTTCTCATATATGATTTTCTTAAGAACAATTTTTATCTAGTCAATAAAATACATTCAGAGGCATTAAAGGCAAGTAACACGACCATCTAGGGTTATTCACAAGAACTGTGAAAGTGTAGCACTGATGTACAGGGTGTCTTTCTAAAATCCTTTCTGATGAAAAGTTTATGGAAGGACATTATCTGCTGAAACACTGGAAGCACCAGTCTCACATTTAGATACAATGCAGTCACTGTTCTGACAGCTTCTCACTGGGGGAGATGGAGAGAATTCTCAAGACACATAGCTTGTGAGCAGAGGTGCCGTAACAAGAGCCTGGAGAGACACCACGTGATCCTCCCAACTAAGGTGGTGTTACAGCAGCCAGGACTAGGGCTTCTGACAACATAATGAGTTTTGAGATACTCAAAGAGAGAGATGGAGAGATAGATAGATTGACAGAGAGAGAGAGAGAGAGAGAGAGAGAGAGAGAGAGAGAGAGAGAGAAAGAACAGTTCATTTTAAAGCAAATAACTAAACAGTTTAAAGAAAACAACTAAACAACTTGTGTTTCAGCCTAGCCTCATAATTAACTGCATATTCACTTCATAGTCCCGTAATAAACATGTCGACTTTACCAAGAAAGCATCTTCCTTCATATTTTAATTACCAAATTTTCTCAACAATTTATAAACAATAACAATCTGTCTGCAGGTCTGATGTTGCAATAAACAATCTTGAACATTATTTTAAAAGCCTAAATCCCAGTTGGTATGATACCAAAATTTCATTTAACTTCAAAATTCACAGTACTGCCTAGGAACAGGTAGGTCCTGAGGTTCCAGAGAAGGGGAGTGAATTCATTCTTCACGTTTTCATCCTGGCAGCATGCACGGGAGTTCACAGAAACTGTGGTCTCTGCGATGCTGAGTTAGAGGGTGGTGGACTGCTATCCACTTCAAGCTGTTGTACTTTTACTTCATGCTGAGACTTTTTAAATACATCTGTAATATTATGTACAAATATATGTAGATGTGAACAAATAGACACACTTTCTGACAAAAGAATGACAGTAATATACATAAACAATTTTTGCCAAATGGATTCTATTTGGTAAATAAATAATTTTCTTTATATCAACCTATCGAAGTCCAGACCAACTATGCAGATAGGACGCCCATCTGGAAGAACGAGAAGCATTTTCTTCTTCACCTTGGAAAAGTTAAAAAAGAAAAAACAGCCAGTATTAAATATTTCAATGTGAAATCTATATTCTAGAATGACTAAGCAAATAATGTCTTTGTCACTGATTAGATGCCATCCTTTAGACACATAAGATACTTTTCTAAATACCTCTTTTTTAAGGATAGGATACTGGATTTTCTCTGTTGAGCCAATTTAACAGCTACTTTTATGTTTTATATTTTAACTTTAAAACAGTGATATACAACATAACGCAATCTAGAAGTTAGCCTTCAAATTGCTTAATTTAAAAAATCTAATTATTGGGGCCAGCCCGGTGGCGCACTGGATAGTGCGCCGCTTGGGAAGTGCAGCGGCGCTCCTGCCCGAGGGTTCGGATCCCACATACAGACCGGTTCCCGCTCACTGGCTGAGTGAGGCGCGGGAGCAACACCGAGGGTTGCGATCCCGTTGCCGGTCCCCGGTCCGGTACGGGGGCAACACTGAGGGTTGCGATCCGTTGCCGGACACGGAAAAAAGACAAAAAAAAAAAAAAAAAAAATCTAACTATGAAAATTATGCAGAAATGATTCTCTACAAATAATGTTACAGAAAAAAAACTATTTTATTTTTATATCAGGAGCTAATACAGTCAGACACATCAATCCTCATGCATATACACCAAGTTTTAAGAAACAATTCTTACCCTTACTAGATTCAATATATTCTGATGTTTGTCTTATTTTTTATTTTTAAAAAATATTGTGGATGTGACCAACCAAATTAATTTTACCATTCACTAATGGGTAGCAACCTGAACGAAAAATACCACAATAAACTTTACACAGAACTGGTGATCATAAACATTGCTTTGAAGGAGATGAAGGAGGTAGGAGGTACTTGTGTTGTCTGCTCCGACAGCCCCATCCCTTTCACTGCCAGGAAAAAGTGGACCTCAGACTCTCTCTCCTAGCATCCCATGTGACAAAATGTCCCTGGTATGGCCAGTCAGGCCTAGGGCCCATATCTGTAATATGGTGACAACTTTCCTCTGCTGGTCTTTCGTTTTTGCATCTCAGACCTTTCCAATAGAGGCAAATTCTTTTTTTTTTTTTTGTCTTTTTGTCTTTTTCCGTGTCTGGCAACGGATCGCAACCCTCAGTGTTGCCCCCGTACCGGACCGGGGACCGGCAACGGGATCGCAACCCTCGGTGTTGCTCCCGCGCCTCGCTCAGCCAGTGAGCGGGAACCGGTCTGTATGTGGGATCCGAACCCTTGGGCGGGAGCGCCGCCACGCTTCCCAAGCGGCACACTATCCAGTGCGCCACCGGGCTGGCCCTCATGATGGTTTTTTTAAAAAAATTTTTATTTATATAATTATATA
>NW_007728485.1:31662-33251 GCF_000696425.1 Galeopterus variegatus
GGGCAAATTTTTTTTTTTTTTTTTTGTCTTTTTGTCTTTTTCCGTGTCTGGCAACGGATCGCAACCCTCAGTGTTGCCCCCGTACCGGACCGGGGACCGGCAACGGGATCGCAACCCTCGGTGTTGCTCCCGCGCCTCGCTCAGACAGTGAGCGGGAACCGGTCTGTATGTGGATCCGAACCCTCAGGCGGGAGCGCCGCCGCACTTCCCAAGCGGCGCACTTATCCAGTGCGTCACCGGGCCGGCCCCAACCATCACTGTTTTTAATTTTTACAAGTTCTCTTTTATTTACTCACATAGATAAGATATAAGAAGTAAGTGACCTTTAAAGGGCAAACTAATTTAAGTTTAATAAGTGAAATCTTCCTATATATTTATAGGACTTAGCAAAAGCATGTCTTAGGAGTTCTGGGTTTCTAATGAACTTCTGTATATAACTTCTATGAAATTATTTTTAAAAATCTCTGTTATTAGGACCCCACGGCTAGTCTCTTTCAGATCTTTTAATCAATGAACCCTCAACTTATAGGAACCACACTTGGGTGTTAGCAGCATCCACATTACATTAAACACACTGGGCTTTTAAAAGAGGACCATTAAACATGCTAAATATTTTGAGATCACATCATTGTTCTACTGAAAAGCTATGTTTTAATTTAAAAATACACATATACTTCTTAAAGTCCTGGCTAATTTTATAATTAAAAATAGGGTTAGTTTTGATAGAATAAATTAAAAACAGTTTATAAAAGCAAATTTATAATTTGGGATAGTATATTGCTAAAAATACACATGATGTATTCTTATTCTGGATCTTGTGACATAAATTCTATTGAGGTTATGGTAATGTACCCTACAGTTTGCAGAATTGAGATTATTGAGATTACTATCAGTATTGAGAACATTCCTCCCTCATCATTAGAAAGACATATTGTAAGAAAACAGATTCAAAGAAAGTATCTATACTACTTATGAAGTATTTATGCAAAAAAATTAAATATAAATCTTATCAGGACCATAGATCAGGGATTCTCAAGGTATGGTCCCCAGACCAGGAATATCAGCATCAACTTGTTAAAAATGCAAAATCTTGGGTCAGAAACTGAAGTGGGGTACAGCAATCTGAGTTTTAATAGGTGTATCAGATGACTCTGATGCCTACTCAATTTTGAAGACCACTCTAAATCTATCCATCAGTTTAGTTAGGATTTACAGGAGATAGAAGAACATATTAAAGAGCACCAACAAGGCAAGGTCAGTCAGTCAAAGGTGGGACATCTAAACATTTTGGGCCTACTGATGTGAAGTCTTCAAAAATACACAATACTACCTGTAAGGTATTTTGCCCACCACTCCATCTAATTACACATGAATCTAATTGGAGATCTAACTTCCTATTTATAGGTGATACTGGAACAAGTTCAATGCCACCTTGAAGTGCCAAATCTAGAATATAGGACTGCTATAGGACAAACAACCAGTTCTTCCCATTAGTAAATGGCATATTTAAAAAAAGAACATGGGGCCGGCCCGGTGGCACACGGCTACGGGGCGCCGCTGGGGAAGCGCGGCAGCGCTCCCGCCGAGGG
>NW_007728485.1:34095-54103 GCF_000696425.1 Galeopterus variegatus
AAAAAAAAAAAAAAAAAAAAAAAAAAAAAAAAAAAAAAAAAAAAAGAACATGGGAGGATGGCCGGCTAGTGCGGGTGATTAGAGGGTGGGGCTAGTAATACTAAGGTCCAGAGTTCAATCCCTGTACCAGCCAGCCACCAAAAATAAACAAATAAATTAATTAAATTAAACAAAATTAAAAAACAAAATAAATAAAAAAAGAACATGGGATTGTTACAGCTAAACAAATATCGAAACAAAGCTTAAGGAACATCAACAAAATGCAATGTATGAGCCCTATTTGGGATACTGTAAAAAGACACTTCTGATAACCTGGGAACAATGAATATGAACTAGGAAGAGATAACAGAGGAATCCAATAAACACTGAGGTATTCACTGGGGAAATGATATGATGTGTGGGATTTCCTTTAAAATCTCTAGCTCCACCCTACCCCTGCCAAAAGAATGACCATGAACTGAAAATTGTTAGAGGTGGGTGACAGCTACAGGGGAGATTGCAGTGTTTTTCTGTGCATGCTTGAAGACATCAGCAATAAAAACATTTAAAAACTAAAACAAAAATAAAACCATGATTCTTAAGATGCAGTTTGAAATCAGATAACTACAGCACCTGTATGTGAAGCATTTCAAAGGAGTTTATGACATTACAGTACTGAATCTATTTGACTTGAAAATCTAAACTCTCTCCATGGGATAGCTTTAAAGCTGCATTCGCCTGGAAGTGGACTGCTGGATTTGGACCAAGTGTTGGGTCATATGACTCTGTTGTCCCTAGACTGTTTGGGGTGTGAGGGGGGAAGAGGGATGAATAAAGTAGGAGAGGAACAAGCCAATACATGTGTATAAAAAAAAATAAATAAAAGTAAAACCACATAAAACAAAACCACATGCAACTCAACACAAGAACATGACACCAGGACACAAATCCAATTTTCTTTTTTTTTTTTTGTCTTTTTTGTGACCGGTAAGGGGATCGCAACCCTTGGCTTGGTGTCGCCCGCACCGCGCTCAGCCAGTGAGCGTACCAGCCAGTCCCATATAGGATCTGAACCCATGGCGGAAGCGCCGCTGCGCTCCCAGCGCTATACTCTCCTGAGTGCGCCACGGGGCCGGCCCCACAAATCCAATTTTCAAAGAGCTAGAAGATCAAACTAAGCATTGCATTATATTTTGCTGAATGTTAAAATTATATAAATGTACTATTGTTGCCACTAAATGTTAAGAAGCCAGTTTTTCAAATCTAGTCACAGGCTACACATATGACAGAATCAATCCAAATAAACAAACTTAAAAGTTACAATTTCAAAAGTCATAGTGTCATGATAAAGATCACAAGCACACGTACAAATTCTTAACCACAAGCCCAGCAGCGGGTATAAGTCACATGACACAGGTCTAAGCTTCTTTCACCCACCTTGAGCAATTGCAGCAAGTTTTCCTTTTTCTTCAGGGCTGAGCTGCAACATTGTATCTATAACAGGAAGGAGCCTCTCTCTTTCACTACCTGGTTTTAGGAAAATGAACTGTAGCAGGACATTCTTCAAGTATTCCAAGTTAGCTACAGACTTTTCTCGCTCTTGATTTCTTTCCAATCTTCTTATTTCACTTTTGAGAAGCTGGTGTTGAAGAAATAAGTCAAAAACAGGGTTTAGAAACTTCTGGTTAAACATGACAGACTAAACACGTGCATTTTTCTTCTCTTCTCTCTTAATCCCCTCTACCCCCATCATCAATGACAACAAAGGAGGAAGTAGGAGAAGAAAGAAGAGATGAGAGATATCAAGAAATTCCAAGACAACAGGAAGCAAATGAGGTGGAAGTGACTCAGTGCAGCAGCACAGCAGGTACCACTGACAAGAGAAGAGGGTGCATCCTGTGCAAGTATCCAGAGGCTCCTGCCTCAGAAGCCTGGGGTACCACAGAAACTTGGGGCTGAATGCTGGGGGACTGATGGAAAGTCTAGACAAGGAGCAACTGGAGCCACAGGCTGGCACCATGATATTTCCTTGACCTTCATCTCTCTATAGAAACTGACTCAGTGGGACTTGGGGCTCTGGGATAAGGGACACACTGTGAGGACGGTCTGAAAATAGGGGCTGAAGTGAACATCTGTAGCCTTCATTAACCCCTGCCTCTGCCCTGCTCCCAGAGCTCCAGGCAGTTAAAATGTCCACAGTGAACAGCACTTAACCAAAACAAGAGTTGAGCTCAGGGTACAGTGAAAGTTCAGGAACATAAGACAATATAAAATACTACCAGAAAAATGGGCCAAACTGTCGTAGGATGTTAGAGTCTCTGATGAAGATTTCTGGGTTGAAACAAAGCTGTAGCTTTTGTTATATTTTCATCATTTTATGTTAGTCCAGGAAAGTTAGCTCTTTCCTAAAACTTAGGGTCATTTTGAAAAGTGACAATTAAGTCTAAGAAACCATGTATGTGAGCATAAAGTTGTGGAAATATATCATCTAAATAAGTCACTTAGGTTCAATGGGATAGTCAGTGAGTTGTTACATGTGATGTTTTGACTAGTGGGAAAATGTTATTTTATATGGTTGCATACTGAAGTATTTAGTGGTGGGATGTCATGACATATACTGTAAATAACTGAGTAATTCTGCATTAAAAAATTAATTTGACAAGGACAGCTAGTGGCCCTGCAGAGGCAGGACGGATCTGTTTGCAGCAGCAAGTGCAGGGGCAAAAAGCATGTGCTTTTCAGACAAACATGAGTTTGAATTTTGCTCCACCATTTACCAGTTTCAATTTTTCTCTCATGCAGTGATTATGAGGATTAAATAAGATAATATACATAAAGCCCAGGGCCCAGTTCTTAAGAACTGCTCAATAAGTAGTGTGACTGTGCCCTGACAGGTGATTTATCACTGAGCCAGGGTAGAAATGTGTCATTTGAGCAATCCTCAGCTGCGCCACTACATCCCTAGCTGTTCCTGGTGTCGACTTTCAACAGGAAAAACTTCCCATGCCACTTTGCCGTCTCCACCTACAAACTGCATTGGGTAGTTCAGTGCTACAAGCATGAGCTGAAGGATCTGAACTAGAAATGTTCCACTGTTTATCTTAAGAATTTAAGGACCCATACCTATTTTTTATTTAAGTATAGGTGGAACAATGACTTGTGAACATCTCTCTTATTTCTAAATCTATTATGGTTTCTTAGTAAAAGGAGGAATTAGGGCTGGCCAGTTATCTCACTTGATTATAGCACAGCCTCATAACACCAAGGTCAAAGGTTCAGATCCCTGAATTGGCCAGCTGCCAAAAAAAAAAGGGAATAGAAACAGTTTTTATATAATAAATATGAAAGAAATTAATATTTCTCTCTGTCAAGAATCGAACATAAAGAATCAAGATCTCAGGATGCATCTGAAATGTGAATTTTTTAACTGGGGTGCATGTGTATGGAGGGTCAAGAAAACAGAATTGGTGCAGGGTATCTTCAAAGCGGCCAGGTTTTCTGACCTCACCTTAACTTGCTCCATAAGGATTGCATTGGTTGCCTCCGTTTCCCGAAGCAGGAGGTTCAAGTGATCCACACTTTTTGTGGTTGAACTGAGCTTCTGAACCAATTCTTCTTTGGTAAATTCAGTATGCCACAAAGGAGGCTCTGCAAGATATTGTTCTAAGAATTAATTTTCAAAATCAGAGATTACAGATCGATTCTAAATAACAAAAATACCTAATTTTTAAATGTCTTAGTGATCCTGTATAGGTCCACTGCCTTTGCCACTCATCTACTCAATATACCTCAATTAAAAGGTTACATGTTGAATGTAACAAATATAATAAAGAATCTCTGTTATAAAGCATTTAACCTAATTGAATACAAGCCCTATGATCCCAATGCTGAAATTTGTCAGGCTTGCATATTTAGACCATTCTATTAGTTTCATTAACACATCCTCTTCCCATCTTTAGTGTTCCAAGAACTTATGAAGCATTAACATTTACTCATCACTTATATCGTGGACCCTCATAAGAATCTTCTATGAGGTAGGGTAGATACCATTACTCAAATTTTACAGATGAGGGAACAGGCTCAGAGTTGATAAGTAATTTTGGCAAATATCACACAGCTAAGTCTGAATCTGCAGTCTGCTGCTGCTCTATCGTGATGCCTCTGTGGCACCACTAGACTTTGCCTGAAGGACCATGACTTGCAGTTTCCATCCCACATGGTCATCCACCATGGACTCAAATGGTTCTTACTCCAGGTGATCCTGAAACTTCAGAAAAACGACAGATCCCCCCTGAATTATGAACGGTAATATTCATTACAGGTGAGAATAAAATATACCAAAACTTTATTTAATAAGGCACATTTAGCATTACTTCATCAAGAGAAATAAACTGAAACTGTCCTGGAAGGATGAGGGAATAGTTTATCCTACTTTCTATCTAATACCACTAGAGAACTTCCAACCATCAACTTCTGGCTCAAACCTAGGGCAGAGCTAACATTTTGTTTTAAAAAGGATTTGCTTCATACTGCAGGAAAGTTTTCCATTTCAACAGGTGATGGAATATTGAAAGAAACTTTACTGGAGTGGCTCAAAGAAGCAAATATAATTTATTAATTAAACAAGACAACAAAATTAAATAAGAAAAACGTATTTAGAGAGTAACATACCAAGTTTAGTTTCAGGAGAATTAAGAAGCTGCTCTAAAGACTGTGTGTGCGTGC
Organism: Galeopterus variegatus; assembly: GCF_000696425.1. Taxonomy (NCBI): domain Eukaryota; kingdom Metazoa; phylum Chordata; class Mammalia; order Dermoptera; family Cynocephalidae; genus Galeopterus; species Galeopterus variegatus. The sequence goes on from NW_007728485.1 coordinate 38,800, forward strand.
TGGCAGAAGACACAGATTCAGTGTCAGTTGTCTCCATCCCTTCTCCCTCTTCACGGGTTACAGCGTGCATGTCCAAAAGTGGGAGGTCTGTGTTTCTTCTTTCTCGAAGGTTCTTCAAAGGTTGGTGGGAAGAAGCTGGACCTATTAAAATTTTTTTTAAAGGGTAGGTACTGTTCAGAATCGATAGATTCAGCCTTAACAAAGATACACAATAAAATTAAAATGATCCGGAGTATGGTGAATGATAACTTAGAGAAATTAAATAACTAGAAGACAAGTAAATGGTGTATCAAGAAAGAATTGCTAAAACAATCCTAAAAATTTAGTCATTGAACTTTTAAACACTTTAGTCCTTTCAGCAGAAGCTATACATTAATTGCTACTAGCTAGCTAAGATAAACTGTTAGATAACACAAAGCTCACAATATAGTACTACTTATTTTTATTATTAATTTAAGGTAGAGGATTATATTGCTGCTAAACATGGTAGAAATTCTAAAACTAGACTCTAGCCATTCTGGTGAATTATGTGTTTCAGATTGCTGCATATTTTCTAGCACAACACACTTGCTTCGAGTCTGCTCAGTGGACATCCTCCATCACGGCCCGTACACCTTCTGCTGGATCCTAACACTGCCCACTCACACCAACAGCGCTCATCGACAGGAAGAGCCCAGCATTCAGCACAAGTAACTAATCGATCACATTACTGGGCAAAGCTTTCCTGTTTGCTGACACAGAACTGTAAAGTTTATAAAAACACTTTCAAATACATTACTGATCTGAAGAAATCTGAAGTGCAGAGAAATCTACTGACTCTGCCCAAGGTGTCATAGCTGAGTTAGGTACCAGAATTCTAACCCAGATTTTTAAACTTCAAATTTCATTTATTTTCCATTTTATGAAGTTCCTCCCCTGTTCTTTCAAACCTTAGTTAGCCTTCCTGATTGCCCTTCCTGGGTTTCTGACAGTTTGCTAACTGCTTATTCCACTGCTGATTCCTCAATTACAATCTCTTGTGCAACTTGTTTTTCCCCAGCTGATTTTTGGTGACTCTTGGCATATGTTAAATTCTCTTGAAGTTGTTTTCTGACTTTGACAAGTGACTCATACTTCGGTTGTTCAGTGAAGATGTCCAGTGATATTGGTGTGGTTGAACTAAAACTCTAACTAGTCAGAAATCTGAAAGGGAAAAAGCTGTATTGGCCAAGCAATTCTACAAGTTCAGTGCTACTTGAGTGTGTTTAAGCCCCTTACTTTATCTCTAATGTTTCTACTTAAAAAAACAGATACATTTGATTACTAACCACGGAGAATACCAAACAGATCCAGTGAATACCAGAATTAGGATGTATGTTATGAGACTAACAGAGTTCTTTTTAAGAGAAAAAGGAATACTCCTTTACAGGGAGGGTAATAAATATACAAAAATCAGTATGGTAAGAGGTTATAAAGGCTGCTGTAAGTATAATCAAGAAGGTTCAGGACTGGCTGGATAGCTCAGCGGGTTAGAGTGTGGTGCTGAGGGTTTGATCCCTGTATCAGCCAGCCACCCCCACAAACACACACTCACACACAAAATGAAGGGTTCAAAATAGTTCAAATATTTTTCCAGTAAGCAAATTCAAAATTCATTAGTTATAGAACTGACATTGACTGACACCTAGTAAATTGTCTACTTTCTTATGAATTTGTGAAAGAATGTATTCAAGAGATATAAATACATGAAGAACTAATATTTCCGTGGGTACATACATACTTCTTGTGGTTGGTTCATTCTTAAGCTGGAAGAGCTGAACTTCAACCTTTGAGAGCTGCTGCTGTAAAGTCTCAACTGTCTTTCTGTGTTCTTCCTGCAAATGTCGCACTTGATCTCGGAAGCTGTTGCGAAGGACCTCATTCTGAGAGGTTAGCTGACTCACAGTCTGTGTGTGCTCAGACTTCATCACCATGTTCTCTGATCGCATTGAACACAACCTGAAGGGTGAGCAGAACTTAGTTCATATAACATATTTCAACTTTATCTGCTGACTCAGATTTTCTCAGCTGGGTCCTGCAAGAGAATTAGCCCTAAGACATTTACTGAATGTATGAATCAACTTCTCTCCTATGCATCCATAAGATACTAGTTGTGTAACAGCCTGGGGAGAACTGACATGGGCTGTTATCAAATTGTTTTCTGTGTTCCACAGTTTTGATGAACCTCAGTTGAGAAACTGTTGTGTGATTCAGAGGAGGAACTTCTATCATGGTTCCTCAGAAAATAAGACTATATTTAGAGCATAAAATAATTATACTTTTAATTAGTCCAGTTCTTCAGGTCTGGAGAAGTATCTGGAGAGGTACCACTTATGTGGTAGCTCACATAATTGTAAGATTAATCTATCTTTTTTCTCTATTACTCTGAAAACATGAAAAAGAACACTTTTATTTCATAAAAAAGTCTTAAAGGAAAGTACCCATTTTTGTCAATTAACATGAAAAACTTAAACACAAAGACTTGGTTTATTATAACTATTTCCAAATCTGCTGCATACTGGAATCGCTGGGGCATTTAGTGTTCATGTTACAGCCACTGAATTAGAATCTCCAGTGGTGGTCCTAGGAACTGTGACTTTTATGTAGTCAACATGACACTAGCTGGTGGACCTACAGTTTGAGAACCACTACATTTAATGGTTTACTTGTAGTTTTGGCACTTTATATATTTGGTTTTGGTTAAAAAAAAATAACACATGTCCTTTTTACACGAGGGATCCATAAGTCCTATCATAAAAATTCAAACAATACGGAAGCAGTTAGAGAAAAAAGTGAAAGCCCCCCCCGCCCTTACTCTCTCCCATCCCTGGCAGCATAAAACCCCAATTCCAGAGATAAACAAACATTTTAACAGTTTGCTGTGTAACTTCCTAAGATATTTTTTCAACCCATAACAGATATGCACACCACATAAGGTTTAAAATAGGATTTAGTGGCTGAAGGGAGAAATCCAATAAAAATATCTTAGGTTTTAGAAAGGTATCTTTATTGCCAAGTTCTTATTGATTAATGGGTCTAGAGAATGTTAGTGTGTATACATTTTTCTGCAAATGTTTTGTTCAAACAATATCTACAAAGAAAGTAAAGGAAGAATCATTGGCAGTCACAACAATTTTCTAAGGAGGCTAAAAGTTACACTTTAGAGCTAGGGTAAGGCTTCTAGTTTTCAGGCAATATCAATGACACTTCTGAATTTACCTCCTTGAAAGCTAGATGCCTGAACCCTCCCATCTGGAATAGGAATGACTGTGCTGATAAAAGTTCACTGTTCTGTCCCAGTGGTTAATGGGGTATTTACATAAGCTGAGCACTCTGGGTAATGCGGATATTAACTGCTTGGCCTGATTATCACATTTCTCTGGACCCATTTTTACAATCTCATACAGAGAAAGTGTGAATATCAAAACATTTTTAAAAGTAGAGAATATATAAAGAAAAGGCTATTTTTCATATTAGGGCATAGATAGTAACAATACCATTAGTTTTTAATATTTCTGAATAAGAGTCCTAAAAACCTAAAATGCTGTGAACAGTTTCTCGTACTTAGAAGAGTGACTGGCACACAGTAAGTGCACAAAAAATAATTTACTGAATGACTGAATTACTTTAGAGGTATCAATTGTACTTTACTTGTTTTACCAATTTAATTTGCAATAACTTTTATGGAGTAAAGAATAAGTGTTGCAAATTTCTGATGTAAATATCAAGTAAGCATCACTACATATAAGCTAATCTCATGGTAAAAAATTGGTAGATCTTTCCTGAAACTTTTGGTTTACATGATTAATATATACATTGCACTGTTAAAGACAGTGTAAGCCAAGAAAATCCAAGTGTTTTCACTTTTCAGGTTGGCATAAGATTAAATATATAAGTGTACCTGAGATGTATAAAGTATCTTAATACCCTTGATGAAAAGAATTCAGTGAAGAATTCTTTTCCTCAGTGTGAACTACAACTCATATTACCACCCAATTTCCTCATTACAGAAGTTCAAAGTTTCTCGTTCCTAATAATCTATTCTGCTGATAGTCCTAATGTCTATTTAAACTATTGTAATGATTAACAAAATCTGACAAGTCAAAGACAGAGCTGTAAAGATAAGTTGTATATTGTTTTTCAGTCAGCAGCTATTAGAATGTTTTCCCCTAGAGGAAGAAAAATGCTTATAGTTTGACACCTGGGTTGGAAAGTAGAGTTTTTTTGTTTTGTTTTTTTAAAGAAACATCCTGGAGATATAGAATATTAGATGAGCAGGTAAACATTAAAGTTTAAGTGTGTTCTTAAAAACGCTAAATATAAATGCAATCCAAAGGGGAAGCTTTAAGGTACGCAAAGCAAAGGTGCCAAGCATTTAGAAATGTCTATTTCTTATGTTCAAATCTGTATTTATCCCAAGGAGCAACACATCCGGAGTCCAACAAAGAATACACAGCTGCCTGGTACAAACAGGGCTAGTGCTGCCAGCAGGCTTACCTTTCCCGGAGTTCTGCCTCTTTGGACACAGTTTCCTGCAGCATCTTGTTGTGCCTTTCTAGCAGAGTGTCATGTTCACACTGTAATGTGTGAAGTTCAGATACACTGATCTGTAAGTTATTTTGGCTATCTTGTAATTTGATTTTTAGTTGGTCAATCAGCATTTCCAGGTGTTCCCTAAAAGAGAAATAAATACTTAAAAAAAATTTGGGGAAAGATTTTGTGTTTTCAAATGCATTTCAATTATTTAATCTTTCAATGTCATACTCTTGCTATTAATATGGATGATTCTGAAGGAAATATAATAATCAGAAGAATTCAGAGACAAAGATTGAATATAAACCAGTAAAAAAAACAAACAAAAACAAAACATAAAAAGACTGAATACAATACAAAACATGTTACAGTCAGATTTTAAATCTCAGGCACTACAGATTTACAAAAAAGGTCTCCATTTTTAATTTCACATTCTAATGGAGTAGACCATTACATGGCATCAAAATGGCCTATTTTATGTTATAGGACTATGTCATTAAGGTCATTAGTTAAAAAAAAAAAATCACACAGTTCTAAGTGAACTGTTATGAGAATGGTTATGTTATAGTGAATGACAATCCCCAAAGAAAAGCAGGAGGTCTTTTTTAGACTTAGAAAAAAAACTAGGTAGAAACAAACAGTTAAAATCCATAATTCTGCCACAACTAGTGTAATACACTATTAGTTTCTTTTTTAAAAAATGTACTTAATGTATAAGAAAGCAGGAAGAACTTAAAGTATTCACATTCAAATGATTTGATCCCCAAATTGAGGTATGGTCAAATGGGCACTTGCAAATAGTGACATTTTTTATACTTGTTGTGTCTCAATATTCAATATTTGCTATTAATAGAGAAAATACCTCATCATATTTCAGCCTACAGTCCCTAGACTTAATAGATTCCTAAACAAAAACAGAAGCATAAACATATAAACACTGCAGGATAATCAGTCCTGCTTAGAACAGTAAGGCCCAAACATAAAATTGCTTTCAATACCAAATCTCTCCTTATAAAAACAAAATACACACACCACAGAATGCCCTATCTATATCTCGTTTGCGGGATACTTTTGGGTAATTTACCAAAGAGATCTATAGGCTAGTTTTAGAGTAGCATTAAACAACACACTTAATTTAAAACTTTTTGAAATAAATAAAATATTTTTCAGCAACTTCTGTTTAATCTAATTAATGGCAAATAAGTATACTGAAAAATCATTTTTATTCTTTTATGTTTAAATTTTCACAATTGAAAAAACCAATCATAATGTAATTTTAGTGCATGTATTTCTTAGCCTACATCTCAGTAACATATCCTGGCTTCACTGCTCACTTTATCATCTTTTGGAGCTTTCAATAGTTACCTTTGTAGTGAAGCTTCCCTGTGACTGCCTGGAGACACTGTGAAGCCAAGAAACTCTGTTCTCATTGAGAGTTACACATAAAATTCCACAGTCAAAAGAAATTAAAATAGGATTTTCAACCATGCAGGTTTCTTTTAATTTAGATTTTACCTTTCTTGTTTAGCTCCCTCAGTTTCAGCCTGAGACACAGATTTATTCTTCTGTTGTTTTAGAACATTATGAACTCGGATTTTGTAGCTCTCAAATTCAGACGTTATCGCAGCTTGTTCTGCCTATGACATTTAAAAGAGAGAGAAAAAATTTTTCATTGTAATGTGATCCTATTTTTTTTCAGAGATTAACAAATTGAGATGAATACCTGTTTTTTAAAATGGGAAAAATCGCTGACATTTTTAGCCCCCGATTAACTTTGCTAAAATGTACACTTATGCTGGCCTAACATTTTGTTAAAGCCTTTGAATGATATAGTTTTGTCTGACAAGAGACATGTTTCTACCATGTTTTCTACCCTGGTAGATTAATTTCCTATCCATAAATTTTATAATGGCACTATCCGCTTTTGGAACTTTATAAAGATGTTCATTTATGATATCCCCTCTTATAAATATGAGAAAAATTTAACTCAAAGAAATTTAGTTACTGGAACATCAGTTTTCAAAATAGAGTGGTAAAAGTTAAATGCTACATCTTCCACTTCCCTGAAGTGATCGCAAACTCCCACAACACTTTTGCCAAGATCACTTAGATAAGAGCTGTGCCTCTAACAAAATGACTGTACTGTGTGTTGATGTCGAGGACAAGAAGGTAGGCCCCCACAGTCATGCTATGAGAATGTTACTTTATAATAAGAACTGTACGACTTCTAATAAAAAAGGTTTACAATTAAGTGACTTTCTTACACACATAAACTGCAAAACAAAGTTGAAACGAAAACATGTGCTCATGTTTTTCCTTTTAGCAAAAAAAGTTATCCAAGTGATAGTTAGGGTTGGTATGGAGTTGGGGTTAAAATCAGATGAACTGAACCAGGTGTTCATCTAATAAGTAAGTGCTATTAATAACCACAAAACCCTAAAAAGGGAGAAGGCAGTCCTGGTGTAAATGCTTGCTAGCTGATAATAAAATCCTTCGGGCCCTGAAGAACACACCTTGGCAGCACGGCTCTCTTCCTGGAGCACCGTCACTCTCTGTTGGTAAGTGCTCAGCGTGCGCTGGTGCTGTTCTGCAGAGGTCTTCAGGTGCTCATGAATTTTGTGTTTCTCAGATGTTATTTCAGCCAGCTGAATCTGTGGGACAAAAATCATTAAATTTGGCCCCAGTAAATCAGATCTTTACTGGTTAAAGAGATTTTCCTTAAAACACAAACTGAGGTTTGACACCTACATTTGTATAAAGGACATAATTAAATAGTGGAATATTCTCACGTGTTATTATTGGAGGAGCAGAGATAATATGAGTGAACATTTTCTCACTAAAATAAGTTACCTTACTTTTTCTTAAACAACATTAATCAAAAAATCAGTCATGAAAAAAATCCCAGACTACATATTCCATGTTTAATGTTTGTTTGAATACCTCGAGACATTATATATGACATATATATAAATATAATAAACATATAAAAACATTTTATAACCTGTTTCTTGTGACTACATATCATACAGAAAGTTCAGATGCAGGTTTGGAGCCATGTTTATTTTATTTGGCACTATTTGAGTAAGTGTGTAAGCAGATTTCCAAACACATGAAGATAATCTAGGCTGAGTTACGTAGCACACTCCAGTTACATGCTTCACTTACCACTTTCTCAAAATGTGGCAGAATCTTTCTAAACATCCTTATAGGATATATCCTCATAAGATAATTAGAAAAATCCCTAAATACGGTATCTTACTTCTATATGGAAAAATTTTTGTTTAAATTTTAAAAAGGAAAAAGAACCTTACTTTATAGACTTCTACTTGCTGCTGGCTTGCCTCCAGCTCGCCATTTAATGATGCTTGAAGTATTAAGTGGTCAGTTTCCTAAAAATGAGAATCTTGGTTAAATTAAAAAAAAAATTTATTCATAAACAAACTATGAATAAATACTAAAATATGAAACTGAGGAAATAACATACTGCTTGCTTTGAATCTGCCAGTTCTTTTTTGGTTTTCACAAGCAACTGCTTGATTTTGGTGTTTTTTTCTTCGTACTGTTGCACTGAAGACTGCAGTGAAGCTAGTACAAGAAATAATTTTAGCAGAAAGAGATGAAACAATTTTTATGAGTTAATTTACATGTACAATTGCCGAGTTTTTTCTTTGTGTTAGCTTACCTTTTAAAGAAACTTGTTTTAGCTTTTTATTATGGAATATTTCAAACATATATGACAGTAGTGACAAGATTCCACTCCACTCCACTGCAGCCATCACTCAGCTTTAATCATCACCAACCACAGACAATCTTATTTCACCCAGACCGGGAGTCAGCAAAGTATGGCCTGCAGGCTATTTCTATAAATATGGTTTTACTAGAACACAGCTAAGCTCATTCATCTATGTATTGTCTACGGCTGCATTAGTGCTACAATGGTAGAAGTGAATAATCACAACAGACACTGTGTGGTACGAAAAGCCCAAAATATTTACTATCTGAACGCTTTATTAAAAAAAAAGTTCATCCATACCTGACCCGTATCCTCATCCACTCCCTGAGCCCCCACAAAACTATTTTGAAGCAAATCCATTCATCTGTAAATATTCCAGTATATATCTCTAAAATAAAGGTATGGCTATATTTACTCTATTTCTAAAAGATCAGGTCTCTACTTTTAAAAAGTTTCTCACAGGTGGTACTGTGTGTTTCCAACTGCATTATATCAGAGGCACATATCCAGTCATCTGTTTTTGTGATAGTAATTCAGGTGTAATAATTTTTTTGTAGGAAGAATTGTTAATGAAAAATAGCTTACTAAGGAACAAACAGAAACATGATAAAGACAAAAACCTTTTATGTTAACAGAGGTAAAGAAGAAACAAATATTAAATAGGAATAAGTGAACTCATTTTCTAGACCACAGGTAGGCCACTATAACTAGCAATCCAAATCTGGCTGCAGTCTGTTGTTAAACCAACCAAGAATATATGACAGAGACCATATGGTTTGTGAAGCCACAGAGATTTACTATTTGATCCTTTACAGAAAAAGTGTGCTTGAGTCCTGGTCTAGACCAGTTATATGTGTGCTATGTAACTGTGCTGCTGAAAGGTCTTATAAGCAATGATTAACTTTATAAAGTTAAATTCACACACAGATTATACCATTTGGTAAATACAAACAAACTTCAGTTACTTCCTGGCAACTATTTACCTAGTTCTAAAAAGCATTTTATAAGGCACAAATTACATATGAAGACTTGCTAGGTGTTCCAGTAGTTATGATAAGCAAGATCCAAGTTTCTGAGATCAAAGAATATAGAACGTAACTAGGGGATAACATTTTACAAGATAATGTAAAGCAAAATATGTTAAAAAAGAAATACAAAATGCTATGGGGATCCATACTGTTAAAGGTCATATACACTTCACATGGAACAACAAGGGAGATTTCATCAAACAGGAAGCACTGAGGATGAGGAAGGAGTCCAAAGGGCAAGCACAGGGAATGGGAGGGTGAGGCGAGAAAGGAAGCACAGCAGCAGGTGAAATACACACTTGTGGAAAAGCACACATCACGTCTCAGGAAAGATCAGTAGCCTTCTTTACCTGTGAGAGGGTGGTGAGAATTCAGTTGAAAAGTCAGACTGGGGCCAGACGATGGAGGGGTTCAGGAGTAAGAAGATGTGAGTACATAGTACATTAGGCAAAGTGAGCCAACCCAATTTTTGTTTGCATTGAACACTGCCCTGATGCCTCCTCTTCTTCCTACTCTGTCAACTCTTCAGCCTGCCTTCCCAGGCCTCTGTTGCCAGGAGGCTGGGCACTTTCCAGATTCTGCACCCTTCTAATTAATCTGACACACTAGACAGTAATCTTTCCCATTGTCTTTAAAAATCAATCAATCTGGTATTTAGGCCTTTCATGAATTGGACCAAAAATACCTTTTAAATTTTACTTTACTTCTCCCTAACACTCTAAAGAGTGTCAAGCCTTTCACTCTTACTGGTCAAAACTTCCAAAATAATATTTCTCTCAGTTTTTCCTCACATCACAGATGCAGAAAGGAATGTTCTTTTCCAATCCTCATTTTCCTTCTAAACCTTACCTTCAAGGCTCAACTCAACCTCAACATTTAATTGTTCCAGTCTATAGCACTTTCTCCTCTCTAAACTCTTAGCAATCATTGCCTGTACCACTTATTTCTATACTTTTACATCTGTTAGAAGTGAGTGGCCTTTTTGGATAAGCACATCCTTGCAGTTTTTCCAAGGTATCAAGCCTATCTCTGAGCTGACTGTCAGAAATATATAGATTCACTAATCCAAAACCAAATGTTTGCACTGCAGAAACATAAGCTAGTGCTGTGCTACTCAATCTGCATCAAGAACTTAATTGGAAGATATGGAACGTGCATAGTGAATTATCTGGAAACTATACAATCCATTCAGTTGTCTGATATTCTAAACTTTATCCCTCCATACAGGCAGATAATCAGAATTCTGTACACTTGGACTTTATGTCTTTGTTTACTCAGGAAATCACTGCTCTTGAGCCGTGACGTGGCCACTGGCCGATAATGAAGTGTGCACTGTAAAACAGCCTGGAAGATTTTCTATTTAATTATCTGCAGGAATGCTGCTGAGAATACTAGTACAACTTACCAGTGGTTCTTAAACTAGCATTAACCTCAAAATCACATATGAAGCTTTTGAAAACACAGACTTCAAGGCCCTACAATCTAAGATTCTGATTCACTGCATCTGCGAATGGACTTGCCCAAAGCTCTCCAGGTATTTCATAGTGTTCCCATTATACAAATGTCTAAAATAATGCTTCCTTACACATCCTAGTAGCAGAAAAAGCTGTGTTTCTCACAAGCATCATACTTGCTCTATTACTGTAGATACTATAAACCTTGTAACTGGCGATGTTTCTGTCTTTGCTCTTGTTCCTGGGAAGCTCAAAGCCAAATTTATGAGAGATCATAGTGACAGCAGAAGCACACAGCACATACACTTTATGTCTTGATCTTCTATCTGACTTATTGTATAATCCATCTTCAACATTTCCTTTTTTACCATTTCTTCATCATTTATATATCTAAAATCTTGTTCTATGGTAATCTCTTTGTAGCCACCTCATATTATTTTATGGAACTTCTGCTTCCAGCAATGAGGGAATAACAGGGTCTTATCTTCCTTTTATAAACAACTAGAAACCTGAACAAAATATGCATATATATTTTACTGACATTGGACATTAAGCAGTGCAGGACCATGATCTCTGAGATGAAATAAACAAACAAGGTGAGACCTGTTATTGTCATGGCTTTCTGCCTAGATGGAATTTCTAGACTATGGTGCTGGGATGGGAATCCCAGACAGAGCTAGGGGGTCTTACTGAGATGCGAAGAACTGCTTGAGAAAGAACAATCAATAGGAGTTGCAATGTGAATGATTACCAAAGCTCACACAGAGCTATAAGTAATTCAAATTCCCACCAGCCGGAGTAAAGAGACTTTGTCGAGTACATAGGCACCTAAGACACCCTCTGAAGATCCCCACCTTATTAGTGGGGCTGAACTAGACCTGTAAGAAAGGCTACTCTAAACTTGTCCTAAAAATTATAAAAAACAACTTAAAAAGGGTAAAACTGATTGGCAAATTACTTGACTGTCAAAATTTAACTCTTTCAATACAAACATATCTACCATTCAACAATAAAAAATTCACATCTAATTAACAAATTATTTTCCATGCAAAGAAGCAGATGAGTATGACTTACAACGAGGAAAAAAAAAAACCTATCAACAGAAATAGACACATAAATTACAGAAATGATCACCTTAGCAAACAAGGGCACTAAAACAGCTATTAAATATGCTCAAGGATTTAAAGGAAAATAGCATAATGAAGAGAGAAATAAAAAAATATATAACAAAAAACCAGATGGAATACTGTGGATTGATCGTCCCCCACAAAACTAATTGAAGATTGTTAATCTCCATTGTAACAGTTTTAGGAGAATGGGAAATCAGACTATGGCAGTGTTGAAAGGTAGGGCCTTTAAGAGGTGATTGGATCATGACAACTATGCCCTCGTAAATGGATTAATCCATTCATAGAATAATGGGTTAATGGTTTAGTGGGTTGTAGGAGTGGAACTTGTAGCTTTTTAAGGAGAGCAAGCGAGAATATTAAAGAACTTTTGCCATCCTCACCATGTGATAGCCTGCCTCACCACAGTACCCTATAGAGCATTCCCACCCAGAAAAAGGCCCTCACCAGATGTGCCCCCTGGACCTGGGACTTTCTAGCCTCCAAAACTGTAGGAAGTAAATTTTATTTCTTTATAAATTACCCAGTTTCAGGTATTCTGTTATCAGCAACAGAAAGTGAACTAATACATGAAACTTCTAGAAATGAAAAAGGCAATATCAAAAGTAAAAATTTCATCGGATGGGATTAATAAATTAGATACTGCACATCAGTGAACTTGAAGATGGTAATAAAAACTATCCAAAATAGAAGCTTGGAAAGTACAAAAACCCCTCAAAACCAAACAAACAAACTGAACAGAGCACTGTTAACTCAAAGGACTATATCAACTGGTCTAACGTGTAATTACATGTCTCAAGGGAAAAGAGTGTAGAAGTTAAGACAAAAAATATTTAAGGAAATAATGGCCAAAAATGTGCCAAATTTGAAAAAAACTATAAAAAAAAACCCTACACATTTAAGAAAAAACTATTTAAAAAACCTATACATTTAAGCTCAATAAACCACAAGTAAGATATAAATAAGTAAAAGCACATTATGGTACAACATACGATTCTATACCCAACAAAAGTATCTTTCAAAAATAAAGGCAGATTAAAGACTTTTTCAGACAAACAAAAGCTGAAAGAATTCACTACCAGTAGCCTACACTGTAAGATATGTTACAGGAAGCTGTTCAGGGAAAAGGAAAGTCATACCTGATGGAATTGCATTTGTGTGTGTATATATATATTTATGAAGGAATAAAGTGCACCAGAAATGGTAAATATGTGGGTAAGTACTTTAAAACAGTTCCCTAATTTTTCATTTCTTTAAAACAAGGGTTAATAAACTTCTCTTAAAAGATCAGAAAATAAATATTAAAGGCTTACAAACAACATAGTCTCTGTTACAACTACACATCTGTGCTGTTGTGGCATGAAAGTAGCCACAGATAATACAAACAAATGGACATGGCTGTGTGTGAATAAAACCTTTACTTACAAAAACAGGTAGCTGGCCTGTGGAATTTGCTCACCTCTGCAATAAAAGATAATGCATAGTGTCTACACTATGTGTAAAAGTAAAATTTATGACAAAAATAGCACAATGGGAAAAAAAGGGAGGAAAATAAAGTGTACTATTGTAGGATTCTTATAATATATATGAAGGGGTATAATTCAAATAAAGGTAATCTATCATAAGTTCAACATGTATACAAAAACCCCTAAAGCAATCCATGGGTCAAAGAGATATAGCTAATAAGCTAATAAAGGAGACAAAATGTCAACATAAAAAATAATTCAAAAGAAGGCATAAAAAGAGGAAAAAGGAAACAAAGGACAAACAGCAAAGTGACAGATCTAAACCTAATCACATAAATAATTATATTAAAAATAAATGGCTTAAACACTTCAATTAAAAAGCAGAGATTGTCAGCTGGGAGACAAAAGAAAGACTGTACTATAAGCTATCAAAAAGAACACTTCACAGACTTAGCTTGGTTAAAAGCCAGAGGATGGAAAAAGATATACCATGTAAAAATAAATACCATGTAAATAATACTTGAAAGATACAGTGGTTATATTAATATCAAAGAGGACTTTAGAAAAAGGTATATTATCAGGGATAGAAAAAGACGTTCCACAATAATAGAGGGATCATGTCTTCAAGAACACATAATAACCCTAAATGTGTATGTAGTCAATACCAGAGTTTCTACATGCACAAAGCAAAAACTCACAGAACTGAAAAGAGAAAGATATCCACAATTATGGTTGGAGATTTTAACATACGTCTCTAGTACCTGGTAGAACGGGTTGACAGAATATCGTTAAGGCTATAGAAAAACTTAAACATCACTATAACTGACTTGATCTAATTGACTTTAGATAGAATATTCAAAAACTAATACAATCTTACACATTGTTTTCGAGGGCACAAGAACATTCACCAAAAGAAATCATATGCAGGGACATAAAATAAAATTCAATAAGGAATAAAATCATACAGAGTGTGTTCTCTAACTGCAAAGGAATTAAATTAGAAATCATTAACAAAAATAACAGAAAAAATCCTTTAAATATTCAGAAATTAAACAACACACTTCTAAGCAACCCATGGGTCAAAGAAATCACAAAAGAAATTTAAAAATATTTTGAACTGAATTAAAATAGGAATAAAACACATCGATCTGTGACATGCAGCTAATGGAGTGCCTAGAGGGAAATTTAAATCTAAAATGCTAAAATTGGAAAATATTTTATGGATAAAGTGGAATAGGATTACCTTAAAAAGAAATGTTTCACTGCTACTGAAATGTTCTCAACCTGCTGACAGCAAATTGTGGACGAAGACCATTTGCCTTTGTATTACTCATAAAACAGGTACTCAAGAAATGTGAGTGAATGAACGCATTGAGCAGCAACACGGACTATAAACATCTTAACGACAAATAGTTTTATCTTTCTGGTCCTCAAAAATGTTTAGCACCATGCTAAACATCTGGCTGACAGCAAAAGATGTGAAATGAACTATTGCCTGCCCTTGCCCCCACTTCTGTTATGATGAATAATTATAAGGTGAAGGGAATTTTGTTTTACTCACTTATTTCTTCTTGTAGGGTTTCTTGTTTCTGTTTTTGAATTTTTATTTCTTGCTCCAAATCTTCCACCTTGCAGTTTTGATTAGTTAACTTTTGATTTAGTTCTTTCATTAAACGTTCATAATCAGCTATTTCCATATTCATCAATTTGGTTTGCTGGGCATCCTGCACATTTTATAAATAAAAGATTCACATAATACTAGATCAGTTAATTTCATTTGTAAAATTGCTGAAATGATGTCATAGGAATAAACAGGTTCTATTATGCCTTTCTGTAATACAGAAATAGTTTAGAGTAATGAAGAAATGAGAAGTTGAATACTTCCTAGATTTTAATTTCATAAAATATTTTCTTTTTTTTTTTTTTTTTTTTTTTTTTTTTTTGT
>NW_007728485.1:54623-62172 GCF_000696425.1 Galeopterus variegatus
CCGCGCTCCCAAGTGGCGCACTGTAGCAGTGCGCCACCGGGCCGGCCCTCATAAAATATTTTCTAATAGTTTAACCCAACTTTCTTAGTTTCACTGTATTTCATTACAAATAACTGGTAGTTCTACTCTTGTGGGGCTCTTATTTATAAAATATTAATATTTTAAGCAGCTCTTATAATATTTTTAGCCTAATCTTTGAAAAAGTGGAGAAAAATTAGCCAAAGTTCTAAGTAAAATACAAATTTCAAGCTCTGACATTAATTAAATCTTCATGTGTCATGTAATAATCACGTACAGAAAATGAAACATCAAACCCAAATCTAATAATTTGTGAGCTTAGATTCTTCTGAAAAGACAGGTACTTAGAGAAATAAGTTAAATTTTTCAATTTTTTGAGGCTAACAATTTATAAAGGATTATTTTAGTACCACAAATAACATTTTGAAATATTCCTTTTCAATGTGTATAGAATAAACAATGTGAATAAAGACATCAGTTTTGACTCTGGTGTTTTATTTTACCTTTTTAACCAGCTCTAATTCTTGCATGGTTTTCTGAAGCTGTTTGTTATCCTTTTGAAATTGTAGCTGAAGTTCTTCAAGTTGATTAACAGTACTGGCATGTTCCTGAAATTAAAAACAAAAACAATTCCCCAAACCCAACTAATATTAAAAAAGCTCTTTGTAAGAGTTTATGAAAGAATCTGACATACTAAAATATAAGTTTAGTAATCTTTCAATATGTAAAAAATACATATCCCAAAATCATAGCTTTAATTCTCAAATATATAGTCAGCATACTTGAAAGAATTAATGAACACTGCTGTATTCACAAATGCTCTTAGTAAGTCTTTCCTTCATTTAAATAATATTTTAATAACATCACTATGCATATGTGAATTGATCTCACAGTACTGTTTTTACCTTTATCTTCTGCTCTTTCTGAAGCTTTTCGGCTTCCAATTCTTTGTCTACCATTGCTTTGGCTCTCTGGACTTCTAAAATCTGTACTTCCAATAACTTGGCATTAGACTGTAGTGTCTCAATATGAGCCAGGAGATCTTCGTTATCAGAATTTAATTTTTCACACTGGAATAGACAAATGATTCATTACTGTATATATACAGAAAATACACAGGAGAGAAAGGATGAAAAAATACATTAATGACAATACTGGCAAAATGTAAAAAAAACCCAAAAAACAAAAAACTTATAATCAATTCCACAGAATGACAAAGTTAAATAGAGAATGAGTTAAAAAACTATCATTGTCGATATTAGCATGGCAAACCTCCCAAGAGACCAGGTGCACTGGCAGAGAAAAGGGCAGAAAAAAACCCCAAAAAAACAAAAAAATCCAGGGAAACTGTGATTGGAGTAATAAGCAAGACAGGATGGTTGCTGTTTTGCCATAGTCTTCTCTCAATAGTCGGGGAAAAAAAGAAATTCTATTTCTATTTATTTTTTATGCAAAAAAAGTATTGAGGTTAAAATATATTTAAAATTCTCATTCTGAATTTACTTAACTTAAAATTACCTGACAAGCTGAATTTCTTAGTTGTTTTGTAAGGTCTTCTACTTGATGTTCAAAATTATTAGCACGTTCTTTTTCCACATCCAACTGCTCTGACTGCTTATCATATTCTAATAAAAGATTCTTCAATAAAGAAAGAATTTAACTTTAGAATAGTATGCATTCAACAGGTAAGACTGTATCATCAAACCTTCTTGATATAAAATTTATAAGTCCCTTCCAGATGCTTAAAATATTTACCCAAGTTCAACATTTGGTGGAATACTTAATTGGCATTAGATAATAAAATAAGAACAATTCAGATGACTTTTAGTATGGAGGGGCAACTGTACTAAAGGGGAAAAAAATTTTAAATGTTCACAATATACTAGCTCCACGGTTAAATATTCTATTCATCAAAAAAAACAAACTTCTGAAATGTAAACAAAATTTAAAAAGGGAGGATAAAAAGCCTAACCTGGATACCTATTAACTCCACCTAAATTATTCTGATGAAGTAAACATTCCAGGCCTGGTCTAATATAAGGTGGAGGTGCTAAAGGAAGAACACTGGGAGACATTGCATAAATAAAGTCTCTCACACCGTGCAGCAAAAATTTCAGTATTTTCTGCAAACCGATTCCCTCCCACTGGCTGAGCGAGGTGCGGGCGCAACACCGAGGGTTGCGATCCCATTGCCGGTCCCGGTCCGGTACGGGCGCGACACTGAGGGTTGTGATCCGTTGCCGGACACGAAAAAAGACAAAAAGGAAAAAAAAAAAAATTTCAGTATTTTCTGAAGAATCCAAAACCAATTTAATTTTTTTTCTTTGATATTTCTACTTGGCCTACTAAAGGACAGAATGCCCAGAGTGACTTTTTTGCTGCATACCAGCTAATTAGGTTATTACTCCAAATATGTAAATGAGACGCACTATTTCCAGACAGACTGTAGTTTTTTCCCTCTCCTTTCTAAACACTCGTTTTGCCTTTGTTCCTAGACAACTTCTGACTGTTGTCCTTTCCATAAATGAATTTGTGTGCAATATAACCAGCAAAATGTTTCTGAGTTTTCATTGAAAGTTTATTTTTGGAAGTCCCACTGAAATACTGCTCACCTGGTTCCTACCATCAGAAACAAGAGGACTGTGAAGCCTGGAAGTGGCTTTTGTCCAGACTTGGATCGTTAGCATCCTTTGCTCACCCTCCCATGCTCCTCTGGTGGTCTCATGTGTGGCATTTATGCTCTTTCTGGCTCTTGTTTGCCAAATCTGATTCTTGGCCAATCTAATTTTGTTTCTAATTCTTGTTTACACATGATCAATTATTTGTCCATGCTGGTAGCTGAGTGTCAGATCTGAGTTTTGATTTCATGGTCTGCCCATTTAGTGATTTGAGTGGCAGAGACAGGAAATAGGAATTGGGAATCTGGCTTACATATTTTTTTGTCCATATTTATTTGTCTGAGGATTACTTCCTGGCACACATAAATACAGGGTTGAGAAATCATTAGTGTCTTTTCGTTTCCCAGAGAGAAAATTATGTGCTTGTTTTGTATTTGTGTGGACTCCTCTAAGTATTAGAGATCTTTACCCTCTTACGGTCTATCTAGCCTTTTTCATTTTTACTCATTATGGTTCTAATAGTTGCCCATAGCTGTAAAAAGTGAATTGCTATGCCAAGCCTCCTTATAGAAAATTCTTACAGGAAATTCTGACTTTAGTCAAGCATTATTCCCAAGGGGAATGTTAGAACAAAACTGCATGTCATACACAGAGTGGTCTACTTTCCTTTATGGGTATGCAGATGCTTGTAAGCGTATGAACAATTACAAATTATCATCCCTTTAAGACTCTTGTGTGTTCAGATATTTTAATAAACCTATAAAAAGTATTATTATAAGTGATAAGAACATTGAAAAAATAAACTGTCCAGCAAAATTCAGAAGTAAACTACAAAATTACTCAGCATCTTTATAATGATGCTCCCTGAGGAACCTAATGGAGCTTAGTTATATAACTATGTCTACTTTTTAAAAAATGATCAACATTCTGAAACATATCAGCACCTCTGATTCTATCTTAAATCCTGTTTTTTTTATTGCAAGTGGAATTTCTAGCTTTCCCAAAGGTTGAGAAAATTTTATAACTATGGAGTCTACTTTTTAAACAAAAAAATTGGTATACCTGGTCTACCGATAGAGAATCTTAATATATTAAGTTACAGGGTCTCTTAAAACAAAGAAGCAAGCTCCTAATGTAACTGGTCCTAAAAAACAAATAAGCCTATAAATAAATTTTAAATAAGTGTTTTAAAAAATGAATTTATAAGGCCTGTTCATATATTAAGGATATTAATCCTTTGTCATATGTTCATTATGCAAATTTACATACAGAAACATGGCAATGAAAATATGAAAAAGTAAATTTACATATGAAAATGACACAAACCCACAAAAATGTAAATTTACATTTATAAAAATATGAAAATGTAAATTTAAAGTTACATAAAAAATTTACTT
Organism: Galeopterus variegatus; assembly: GCF_000696425.1. Taxonomy (NCBI): domain Eukaryota; kingdom Metazoa; phylum Chordata; class Mammalia; order Dermoptera; family Cynocephalidae; genus Galeopterus; species Galeopterus variegatus. The sequence continues at coordinate 58,657 of NW_007728485.1, forward strand.
GAAATTTACATATGAGCTTATTTACCTTTTATAAGCCAGTGAGTTAAATTAGGAGCTTGATTTTAAGAGAATCTATAACTTATTAATTTCCTCCAGAGGTAGACCAGATACATCAATTTTATATAGTTCAATCTATCAATGTTTTCCTTTGTAATTTCTTAAATTGCTCTTAAGTTTGGAAAAGTCTTTTGTATTCAGATGTGAGTTATAGAATCAAGTATTTTATTCTAGGTTTTAGAAAACATTTTTCATAAAATTATCTAATCCATCCAGAATTTATTTTGGTCTGTGGAGTGAAATAAAAACCTGACTAGATTTTTCCCAGATAGTTTTCTAATTCCTTTTTCATTGTTTTCTGTCTTGGGATACTACAGCTTAGTTGGTGAAAGAATAGACCTGGAACCAGAAAGCCTGAATTCAAATCTAACTCTATATTACTTGTTCTGTAACCCTGAAGTCTCTTAAGAACTTCAAGTCTGTGACCTTGAGTCCCTTAACCTCTTTATGCCTCTGCTTCCTCACCTGTAAATTGGAAATGCTGATTACTTCTTGGGGTTGTTTTGAGAATTAAGCGTATTAAGACATGTAAAGTGTTAAGAAAAGAGCCTGGCAGGTGTGTGTTGTGGTTATGCATAAGTCTTTATCTCTTCTGTTACATTAATCTGTCTGATTCTTGCATCAAAATCATACCACGTTAGTGTAGCTCTATAATAAATTTTAGAGCAAGAGGTCACTTTTTTCTTTTCATTTTCAAAAAACTTAGTTGTTCTTGCTAGTTTATTTTCCATTTAAAACTTTAGAGTAATTGTCAAGATCCTACCCCCCAAAATGTAGAATTTTTAATGAAATTGTTTTAGAATTTACAAACCAATCTGAGAACTAATATTTCAAATAATTTTCAGTCATGCTATATAAGTCTTACAGTTTTCTTCACTAAGTACAAATACTTATTAAAGTTCTTTCTAAAATTTTACTTTTTGGATACTACAGGATTTTTTTCTTTCACTTGATTACTGCTCACTCTCTTATCTCTACTATCTGTTACTTTTCTACACAGTTAAGTGTCTTGTATTTTTGTCGGTTTGCCTGTTATTGCCACTGGAATTTAAGTCCTAAGAGGCCAGGAACTTAGTATATTTGATTGACCCCATCTGCCCCAGTGCTCAAAACTTGGTTTGGCTGTATAAATAAATAAATACATGAAGAAATGTTATGTTATTTATTTTTTATTTAGTGATTTTTTTTTTTTTTTGGGTGGTGGCCAGTACAGGAATCAAACCCTGGACCTTGGTGACTTTACTTTTTAATTCCTATGTTTTTTATAATAGAGTCTCATGTTATCAAGGTAGACAGGCATGTTACCTCCAGATAGCAATGCTTTCACTTTTTCGTCATACCTCTCGTCATACCTCTTCTCTCGTCATACTTCAAGCTTACGTACTTGGCCAGAACAACAGTAAATAATAACAGTAATAATAGCCATCTTTTTGTTACTCTTTTATTAGGAATTCCCAAAATAGAATTTTACTTTTAAAAAAGTCGTTTAAAGACATTATTTAAAGCTTACCCACTTTAAAATCTTGATATTAGGATTATACTACATTGCACAAAAAAATAGAAAAGATTTACTAAAAAATACAAGATGATTATTTTATAGACAAGATTTACATTTCCAGTACATTTCTTAACTTAGAAGTTACAAATATAACTTTTTAAAAAAAATTTTAATTTACCAATATACAGTGTAGTTGATTTTCCTGTCCCTTTACCAATTCCTCTTTCCTCACTCTCCCCCATCAACATCATATCTGTTCACTTGTCTTAACAAGTTCAAGTAATTGTTGTGATTGTATAACTTGTTTTTAAAATAACTATTTTTACCTTATAGCTTTCTGCTCCTTGAATGAGATCCCTCATGGACGTAGACAAATGATCCTTTTCTGACTGAACAGATTCAAGTTCTTCCCTTAGAGTCTGGGCCTATTTTTAATATAAAGTAAAGTTAAGAGATTTTGCAAACAGAAAAACTCTTGGTTTTCTAAAATGTAAGATTCCTGAGTCTTGCATTTTAAGTTGGCTTACCTCTTTTCTGCTAGAGTCTAGTTCTTTCTTTGCCTTCACAGCAACTAGTTTAATCTTATTTATTTTTTCCTCCTTCTCTTTGGATTCTTTCTCCAGATTTGCTAAAAATAGAAAATAAAATAATTATATATGAACTCAAAAGGAAAAAAAGGGAAAATATTCAAATTTCTTGCTTATTTTAGCCCTAGAAAGTGATTTTTATTCTGGAACACAAAATATGCAATTAGAAATTAAAATAAGTAGCAAAGCCATTAATACGTTTTTTTTTTCCTTTTTGTCTTTTTTACTGACCGGTAACGGGATCGCAACCCTCGGTGTTGCGCCCGCACCGCGCTCAGCCAGTGAGCGGGAACCGGTCTCCACATGGGATCCGAACCCTTGGCAGGAGCACCGCCGCGCTCCCAAGCGGCGCACTCTCAAGTGCACCACCAGGCCGGCCCCATTAATACGTTTTTTTAAGTGGAAGCTTATTTATTATGTAAGTGAGGCAAACAATGTAAAAATTTTCCATTTTCTTCAATCCTCTAAAATATTCTACATTTCAGCCATTTCATAAGTGTCTAGGAATTGGAGAGGCTGTTAGGACTCCTTTAAATGTTAGATTTTGTGGAAACACAGGTATGCTAGGATTTTAGGCAGCAGTTTATAAATCAGGATCAAGTAGATGAGATATCAAATAGAGATAAACATTGAGGTTCTGGAGGCACACTCCTCCTCTTGGTTGTTGGGTCTGATTTTTACAACTAAACCTGTAATGTTTTACCTTTGCAATCTTGACCTCTCTCTCAATCTCTTTAGCTACCTCCCCATCTGAACTCGTGTTCAGGATTTTACTTCTTGATACCTCTGCTCAACTTCAGTTATGATCTGAAGTTCTGCCCCTGCCTATTAATCTTCATGCACTTGCACCTCCCTCTGGCTGCCATGGTGAACTGTGTGAGTAGCAAAGGTCAACTGTTTCAGTTCCGTATTTCATGCCACGACTCCTCACCTACTCAGGCATCTGAGCAGAAACCACTCCCCTTCTTCTGCAGCAATTTCCCCCTCTTTAGAGGATTTTTTCTAACAGTTTTTAAACATGCAACAAGAAAAATGTCAAGAAATTAAGGTCAGGAACAAATAATGGAAGCAGCTAAAGAGGGTAAGGGAAAGATCATGATAAAACAGATCAAACATTTCAAGCATGCTGTTATTTTTTCCCATTAAAAAAGCCAACATGCTGCCCTTTTAGATATTGTCCCATCTCTTCCTTTTATAGAAAAGTCCTTTGAAAGAGCTGCCTATACATGCTCTTCCCATTTTTTTCCTAGAACTCACTGCAATCAAGCTCTAGCTCTAGCTCCAGCACATCATGGATACTGATTTCTATGTTGCTTAATCCAATGGTTAGTTCTCAAAACTCCTTTTTTTTTTTTTTTTTTTTTTTTTTTTTCT
>NW_007728485.1:62182-75201 GCF_000696425.1 Galeopterus variegatus
CTCTAGCTCCAGCACATCATGGATACTGATTTCTATGTTGCTTAATCCAATGGTTAGTTCTCAAAACTCCTTTTTTTTTTTTTTTTTTGTCTTTTTTCGTGTCCGGCAACGGATCGCAACCCTCAGTGTCGTGCCCGTACCGGACTGGGACCGGCACGGGATCGCAACCCTCGGTGTTGCGCCCGCACCTCGCTCAGCCAGTGAGCGGGAACCGGTCTGTATGTGGGATCCGAACCCTCGGCGGGAGCGCCGCCACACTCCCAAGCAGCGCACTGTAGCAGTGTGCCACCGGGCCGGCCCCTCAATACTCCTTTTACGTGACCACTCAGCAGCACCTGCCACAGGTAAACATGTCTTCCCTTGTAAAGCACTTTTGACTTGCATTTCACTTGTTTCAGCTTTCAAGACATTTTATGTTCCAGGTTTTCCTGCCTCACTGGCTGCTCCTTCTCAATCTCCTTTGCCATTTCTATCTCCTCGATCTTTAAATGATGAACTGTTTCTGATTCTCATCTTTTTTCTATACTCCCTTGGTGATGTCAGTGATTTTAATCTCACAGTTTTTGAAGCCCAATATTTAACTACAAATTTTTATCTCTAGCCTAGCTTTCTCCGTAATTCCAGACCGCATAGCATTCTACTTGACATGTCCACTTGGATTGGTAATTAAACTTCATTTGTCTAAAACTAAGCATCCTGGGCTGAGCCCGTGGCGCACTCGGGAGGGTGCGGTGCTGAGAGCGCAGCAGCACTCCCGCTGTGGGTTCGGATCTTATATAGGGATGACCGGTGCGCTCACAGCACTCACTGGCTGAGCGCGGTGCGGCCAGTCTCAAAAAGGACACACACACACACAAAAAAAAATAAATAAAAATAAAAAATAAATAAAACTAAGCATCCTAAGCCAAAAAACTGGGAAAAACTCTTTCTGCTCACCCTACCCCAATCTAATTGGGCATGAAACTGAGGAACCACAGGTATTTTACACAACATGTCTAAGTCTTCATTTCCTCATATTTAAATGGGAATAAAAGAGCTACCTCATAATATTACATGAGAAGTAAACTGATAAGATGAAGTCCCAGCTCCTCTGCATATCACTACCATTTATGAAGCCTTCCTCCTCTCTGAGAACTTCCTAGTATGCTCCCTGATGTTATGTGTTAACATACAAGCACCTGTTATTCCTTCTTGCTCGAATACCTTTCTTCTTGTGTCAAACTTCTCATTCTTCAAAACCCAACTGAAGAACCTATTCTGTGATGTGTTTTCTAACTCAGAACAGGAACTTCCTGTTCTGAGGACAAGGTATGTGTACACAGGACACATACAAGATACACAGGACAAGATATGTGTATCTTGTCCACATCTCAAACAACTACAATTTACGGCCCCTCCTGGCAGTGAGCTTTTTGAGCACATGGTGTGTACCTTAATCATCTTCCCATTATCAGTGTCTAGAATAGTTGGGCATTCAAATAAAGTTTGCTAAATGAATGAAAAATTCAAAACAATCATGGAACCATTCATAAACAGAATCACATGAGTATTCTGTTTGGATTAAATAGACAGTCACACTTTTGAAAGGGAAGGCAAACAGATGGCAGAGAAGCAAGAATGGGTGCATGAGAAAAAGACAACTACTTACTGTGTTTTTAACAACTCATTAATTGGCTACTGTATTTCCCAATTCTAACACTAACAAGCACCTGTCTAATTAATTATGACAACATATGTAAAACCACAGTTACCTATTTTTTCTTCCAGATCTTTTACCGAAGAGAGTTGATCGTTTTTTACAGAAGGTAATTTCTCTAAGGAATCCTAGATTTTATAAGGAAAACAAAACAAAAACAGAATTCATTTCCTTCCTCATGATAAAATGGCCATCACATAAAGCATGAGAAAATAACTATCAAAGAGAATTCATACAAAAAGCAATTTGATCAAGTGTTTCCCTTGATAGACTAGGTAATACTGACCTTATCATGCATATGGCATTTACTATAAAAAACAGTATTACCCAAGGCCAAGATGAATAACCTGACAATCAGCAAATACATATGTGATAAGGAAAAGATTAAATGATAATTACAGTTTATCATACTTTCACAAGTTTTTGAGAAAACCCTCAAATATAAGCCAGAGTGAAATACCACTACAGCCCACTTTTTTTTACTCTTTAAGAATGATACTATGTATACGAGAATGAAACTCAAGTTTTTTCACGTTTAGTTTGGCTAGTGACTTAGTTATACACTTTTGACCAAAACATTTAAACCCCTAATCATCTAATCTTACGTAAGTTCAAGATTTTAAAATGACCTAAAACCCAACAAAATGATCAATGTAATAAACAAGATGCACAACATAAAAATATTTAACGCACTTTTCAGAAATTTGCAATTTGAGCTTAAATGCTAAAAATTTACACCTGACATGTATATATTTTCTAGAATCTATGACAGGAACTAACAATTTATTTGAACCAATAAAATTCAACTTTATAGTACCTTTAATAACATCAACTCTGCTCTCACATCTTGCAGTTCAGATTCTTTTCGTTCTAGTAATGGCCTTAGGTTTTCATGTTCCTTTATAAGAGATTTTTCTTTCTCAGTATGGATTTCATTTATGCTGCATGTTTGAGATACTTCTTCAATCTGAACTAAAAGTTTCTGGTTTTCAAGCCTTGTTTTTTCATTAGCACTCTTCATTTCTAGAAGATCAAGCTGTAAGGCCTCTCTTTCTGACAGGGTTTCTTCTAGCTCTCTCCTTAAGAGAATTTTCTCTTTTTCTAAATGTAATACCCTTTCGTCATATTGAAAAACCAAATTGTGTTTCTCCTCATTTATTTTTGCTAAGGATTCGCATACAGCTTGTAGGACATTTACAACATCTTGGTCTTCATTTTCTTCTGACACATTTGACTCCATCTGTTTAAGAAAATCATACAACTGAGTTTTGACAAATAACTTCTGAGCTTGCTCATTTTCAAACAGTTTACTTAAATTATCTCGTTCTTTAACCATTAACTGAAGTTTCTCTTCTAATTCAGTAATATGTTCTTTAAGGACAAAATCTCCTTCTTTTTGAGACAGAAAAGCTTCCAAATCCTTACTCAACTGGTTCTTTTCTGAACTTAGTCTGTTATTTTCCTCATAAAGAGACTTCACTTCAGATGACAATGCCTCCTGATCTTCAGAGAGAGTTTTGATTTGAACCATAAGTTTTTCTCGTTTTTGGTCATTTTGATCTTTTTCTCTTAATGTCTCTTCTAGTCCTACTGTTAATTCATTTACCTTTTGTTGTAGTTCACTGTTGTACTGGGTAGTCTGCTCTACTTTCTTCCTAAGTTCAATAATCAATCTTTCTTCAGTTTCACATTTTTTATGGAGAATATCCATCTCTTCAGGAGAATTTGTTATTTTCCTTTTGAAATCATCTTTTTCCTTAGTAAGAGAATTTATCTTTGCTTCTAATTCTTGTAACATGGTCTCTCTCTCACTGAGACTAAGTAAGTACCCTTCATTCTTTTCTTGAAGGTTCCTTACGGTATTTTCAAGTTCTGGTACTAATTCTTGTTGCGATAACAACTTTTCATTTTCTCCCTGAAGACGATTCACAGTTTCAAGAAGAGCATCTTTTTCATTAAAAGCCGTTCTGAGCTTCTGCTGAAGTTCATGAACATCAGAAGCCTGCTGTTGCTTCATTGATTCAAACTCTTGGCTTATTTTTCCAGCAGATTCTCCCAGTTCTGTTTGTAAAATTTCCATGATCTCTCGCAAACTCTCATAATTTAGGATAGCTTCCTGCTTTTCTTGGTGTAGGTTTTCACATTGTTCCTTAAGACCCTGTATTTCAAACATTAATGTTAATTTTTCCTTTTCTGAATTTGACAAAAATGTCTCATTTAGTTCTATTATTTCTTTTTGATGTTGTTCCTTAAGACTCTGTACTTCTTTGTTATGTTGTTCTACAGTACAGCAAAACTGTTTATTTAAGCCTTCTAGTTCAGATTTTAATTTTTCAATTATACAACCTTGTTCTTCTTTAGCTAGTAATAGCTCGTTAATTTTAAATTCTAAGTCTTCTCGTTCATGAAAAAAGTCATCCTTTATATGCTGAGCATCCATTTCAAGTTTTAATTTAAGATTATTCATGTAAGTTACCTCATCTTTTAAGATACTATGTTGAGATTCCAGTTCTTTTAAGGTATCTTCTAAGTGTTTGACTTTTTCATTTACTACTTGTTCTACAAAAGTATCTTCTTGTAAGAGCAAAGAACATATCTGCTTGTCTTGGGTTGCAGTTGAGGCGGCTTTCCTTAAGTTTTCTAATTCACATTCATATTTTTCCTGAATGTTCTTCTCACTTGCCTCACATTGTTTTACTAAGTTCTCTTTTAGCTGGTTTAACTTACTTATTTCTGCTTCATGTTCTTTAGCTGATGCTTCAATTTGGCATACCAATTCTTTCACCTCTTTTTGGTGTGCAGCTTTCAACTGGAAAAGCTCCTCTTGCAAACTATTAATATCTTTTTGGTAATGCTGAGAATTAGCCTCAATGACTTTTTGAAGATGAGTAATCTCTTGATTCTTTTCATCAATGGTAGCTTCTAACTGCTTTTGCAGACATAAAATTTGCTCCTCAAAGGCCGGCCTAATATTCTTAATCTCTTCTTGTAGTTTTCTAACATTATCTTCACAGCCACTCAGAAATTTCAGTTGTTCAGAAAGCTCTAACTGTTTATTCATTGCTTCTTCCAGTTCTTTTAGTAGGACAGCTTTATCTTCACTGTGTCTGGAATGTACTGCCATCAGCTCGTTTTTCAGATTTTCAATTTCTTTCACATAGTTTTTATGTGATTGTTCAAACTCCTTGTGCACATCTTCCATCTTAGTTACAGAATCCTATTCCAAAAATAAGCATTCATAAATTAAGACCAAAAAAACCCCTGCTATCAGAAAAAAGTATTAGCCACAGACTAACTAAAGAAAAATCACAATGAGCAGAAATCTACCTAGAGAAATATAATGAAATCCTAAGAACTCTGCCTAGGCTCTCCCTTAAGTATGACAAGATACATCAGCAATAATCTATTACTCATAGTAATAACTAAAAACTAAGAAATCTTTAAATGTAATTTTCCTTTAAAAGGTGATAAATTATATAAATTGTATAAGTCACAAAATTTTAACTAATAACCCCTGAATAGATTAGTAAGACACTTTTGGGAGAAAATTAGCCCAGATGTAACAGGCAAGAAAGTAGAAACATGCCTCTGAATACCCTACAACTGAAGATAATGTTATTCAGAGTCATCAACCTACTTTTTTTCATTTTTCTTCACAAATGACATTATAATTATAAGGAAGACTAAACAACGCAGAAGTAAATGCTAGTTCTATCTCTAGCAGAGATAGAACAGTTACAGAAATAGATAGTACAGTTGGGTGATTTCAGTTCTTTTTCTTTTTAAACGTTAATCTGTTTCTTTGTTCATAAAATGTTAAAATCAGATTAGATACCTTTAAAGGTCTTACTTGGCTCTAAAATTTATCACTATGCTATATAAGAAAAAAACTTGCCTTACCTCAACCTCTTGTTTCATTTTAATATTTTCCTTCTTCAGAGAAATACACTGTTGCTCAGTCTCTGCTTTTTCCAGAAGAATACTATCCAAACGTTCAGTCAGTGCCTGTTTTGAAACAGAATGACTTGTTTGTCTGAGGTTAAGAAAATGGTGGACTGAGCACATACATAATTATCTCCTCCTCTTTTCCAAATCATGCTAAAGTGAGAATAAAAGACTTAAAAAGGTATAAACATAAGAACAAAGAGAAAAGAAAAAAAGACATAAAGATATAAGAAATCTCAACACGTTTGGAAAACTAAAAGCAGAGGAGGAACTGAATTAGAAATAGGAAGAAAGCTACAATCTAAGGGCTTACACAGGGAACATGTATGAGGAGCTGGCAAATACTCTTCAGAAATGAAATGTTCGGGAATTAGAGGCATCAGATATCGTTGAGGGAGGTGTAATGTGTGGGGCTCAAAAATTGGGGATCAGTTGGCAATCTGGATAGGGAGCAGTCAGAGAAGGTTATTCACTGAAAAAATTGAATGGGAGAGGAAGTTAATAAAACAGAAAACAAACAAACCAAAAATCAGTTCTTTGTAAAAAACTAACAAAACAGACACTGTAGCAAGACAAGACAGAAGTCACAAACAAAATTATAAATAAAAAGGGAACACATCTATATGCATATCAGAGACTAAAAAGTTAGGAGAATATTATAAATAGTTGTTTATTCATCATATTGAAAACTGAAGTGAAATGCATAAAAATTCCTAGGAAAATATAGCTTTACTGAGTAAAGAAAAAAAACTGAAAAGCATAATAATATAACTACTTAAAAATCAACCAGCAGTTAAAAATTGTCCACTAAAGAAAATAGGAAGAATAGATGCCTTTACAGGTGAGTTTTACCAAATTTTCAAAGAACAGATACATACAATTTCATACAACCGTATCCAGACAAAATAAAAAGCAAGAATAATTCCCAAGTTATTCTACAAAAGCAGCATAACTTGAAACCAATATGCAAGTACTACACACAAAGGAAAATCATTTTTCACAAATCTAGAGGCAAAAAGTGCTAAATAAAACATTAGTCCACTGTCAACATTTCTAACCAACACTGTATTGAAGATCCCAGCCAGTGAAATAAAATTTTAAAAAAGATATAAGGCATAAACATTTTTTTTTTCCTTTCTGTCTTTTTTTTTTACTGACCGGTAACGGGATCGCAACCCTCAGTGTCGTGCCCGTACCGGGGACCGGCAACGGGATCGCAACCCTCGGTGTTGCGCCCGCACCGCGCTCAGCCAGTGAGCGGGAACCGGTCTCCACATGGGATCCGAACCCTCAGCGGGAGCGCCACCGCGCTCTCAAGCGGCGCACTTCTCTAGTGCGCCACCGGGCCAGCCCTAAGGCATAAACATTAAAATAGAAATAAAATTGTTTGCAGATATGACCAGTTATACAAAAAATCTAGAAGAATCTACAGGTAATTAGAAACAACTGAGAGTTTCACAAAGTACCTAGACATAAGATTAATATACTAAGTCAGTTCCATTTTGGGTACCACCAGCAAACAATTACAAAACATAATTAAGAAGATCTCATTTAAAATGGTATCAAAGAATATCAAGAGCCTAGCAATAACTTTACCAAAAGATAGGCAAAGAACTTCCAAAGGGCAAATTATAAAACCTTATAGAGATCCCATTTAATTCCAATTAACCATAATAGAATTTTTCACTGAATCTGACAACGTGATTCTAAATGTAAATGGGAAAGTAAAATACTTTAAAGAGAACAGAGAGAGGACTCACTGTAAAATAATGAGGACAATATACTATTGGAATAGAAAAAATAACCAACATAGTAGAAAAAGAGAGTCCAGAAACAGACCCAAGCATGTTTTGAAGTACAATATTAGATCAGTGGAGAAAGACTATTCAATAATTAAGGTTGGAAAACAATTGTTACAATATTACAAAAAGACTTCACACCTTATTAAGAAGAAATCAACTCCAGATGAATTGACTTAAATGTCAAAAACACAGCTTTAAAACTCTTAGAAAATACCTTTTAACCATTAGGCTAGAGAGACTTCTTTAAACAAACAAAAATATGTATACACACACACACATAAAAGCACTGACTATTACAAGAAAGAACGATATATAGGACTACATTAAAATTAAGGTCTTTCGTTCATCAAAACATAGGAAGTGAAAAGACAAGACACAAACTGGGAGGAGATATTCACCACACACATAATCAGCAAAGAATATATATATAAATATATACAAAAAATTCTACAGATCAATAAGAGCCCCATTGGCTCATTGTGAAAATGGGGTTGTGGACACAAAAACAGTAACTGCAATCAAGACCACAATAACCTTCACTTTATAGCCATTTGATTAGCAAAAAATTAAAATGTAAGACAATACCTAGTGCTGGAGAGGATATGAACCTTGTAGATTGCTAGTGAAAGTGTAAGTTATTTTAAATACTATTCAAAGTGGTTTGGCATTATCTCCTAAAGTTGAAACTTCATGTAACTTTTGATGCAGCAATTACACCCATTTACTTAGGAGAATCCTCCACACATTCATAAGATGCATACAAGAAAGTTCAAAGCACAGTACTCTATTGCATAAACATGAGCATAACCCCAACACCCATAAACAGTGTGGTCCATGAATGATGTTACAGTAACATAATGGAATATTCTATAGCAGTCATGGCAACATGAAATGATACAGGTGAACTTCCGAAAAATAATATTAAGTGAAAAAAGTCCTAAAACATTACCAACGTGAATGTGAAGTTAAAAACTAAAATTTCAGTAAAAATTAAAAACTTTAGTGAAATTAAAAACTAAAACTTTTAGTGAAGTTAAAAACTAAAACGAAAAAAATTAATGATACTTGTAGACACAAAACTTTATGAAAGAAAAGGAAAGAAACGACAAATACGGGATTTAGAATGATGGTTACCTTGGGCGTGGGAAACTAGGGGGGTGCGATAGGAATCGGGTGGGGGCTACACAGGAGGACATATTATTTTCAAGATCCTAGGTTTTTTGGGAGCACAGGTGATTACATTAAAAATAATTAAATTTGAAGGAAACAGAAACAATGCAAAAGTAGTAGTAAACTTCAGGATAGCATAAATTTATTTCCTAAGATAACAGAACATGTTGAATCGTTAAATAATAAGATATATAAAAAATGAATATTCAGATATGAAGAATGAGCTCTTTGGAATTAAACATTCAGCACCAAAATAGAAATTTCAATATAATGGTAGAAAAATGAAAAGTCTTTGACATTCCTTAGACAAAGTAGAAAACAAATTCTGGATGAGCATTCGAGAAAGTTTGATGGCATACTCCTTCAACTTCTATAATCAACCCTTTCTTCCTTACCTGCCTCTTCTACAGATACTATAAAAGCTAAAACCTGAAAGCTCTGATTTCCCAGATATAGGATAAGGATGCAGGAGCACGGAGATGAAGAGAGTCTGTGTTCTGATGACATCAGTGGGAGACTGCACCAGCCTGAGAACTGCCTACCTTGGAACTTCTTATGTGAAATAGTACTAATAAAAAGCTCTGTTGTTTAAGAAAACAAAAACAAAACAGATGTAAAAAAAATTCAGAGTTCAATATCGGGTTACAGGTATAAATCAAACATTGGAGGAGAATAAAGGCATTTTTAAACAAAAGACAACACAAAAATTTACCTCTCATGCTCCATTCATAGGAAGCCACAGGAAGTGCTCTATTCAGAGTTCAATATCGGGTTACAGGTATAAATCAAACATTGGAGGAGAATAAAGGCATTTTTAAATAAAAGACAACACAAAAATTTACCTCTCATGCTCCATTCATAGGAAGCCACAGGAAGTGCTCTATTGAAATGATATGGTTAGCCCACAAAGTGAATGACATGTGACCTAGCAAATGGGGACAGGGAAGGACAGAGGGCAATATAGGAAAGCAGTGTAAGTTCATAGGATCATCAAAAAAGGCCAGTTCCAGAACTGTGCAGCACATATACAGAACAACCAGACCAAATTAGTGTAGGCAGGCAGAAGGTTTCAGAACAGAGGTGTCCAGGAAAAAAGGTAAAACAGAGATTATTTATCTGTTTGATCATGTGGACAAATGGAATGTGTGAAGAACATTTTTCCCCCAGGCAACTAGAAATACAACTGTGAGATCTGTGTCAGTGGTCATGTCCAAGAATATAGATATATCTATAGGTACATATATAATATATAGATCTTCAAAGTCCTGGGTGTGGCCAGGTTTTCTGAGGGGGACAGGGAAGAGTAAAACAGAGTCTGAGATAACAACCATAACTGGAAAGCATGAGGAGAGGGAATACTCATTTCAGAACAGAAAAGGACCTAGAGGTCATTAACTCTCTCTTTTTACGGTGAACCAGAAAAGTAAAAAAAACAACCAAGGCCAGAGAGGAAGTGGCAGACCAGGAACAGAAAGCCAAATAGCCTCCAGCAGGCTAACAACCCTCAAGGAAATTCTATTTACCATTAGACATTTGTAAATAAATAAAAAGTAAAGCAATATTCACAACTGTTTCATTACCTTAATAATATCATCAGTTCCTGCAGCAACAGGCTTTGATCTGAGTTCTCCAATTTCTTTCTCCAATTCTAAACAATTAAACAAAGATTGCAGTTCAGAAATGAAGAAAATAATTACTGGCTAAAAAACCCCCAAAACTTACACATTAGAATATATTTTTAAAAAGCAGGTATTTTGAGAAACTATTAACTTCAGCCACATAATAGTATTACCATTTTTTTTCATTTTTATTACGGAAAACTTTGAACAAATACAAAAGTAGAGAGAACAATATGGTTAATCTCTATGCGCTCATCCCCCTGCCTTAGCAACTATTACACGGCCAATTTTGTTTCATCCCAATTTCTATTCACTTCCCCTTTTCTTAGCCATCCTGCGAATTCTGAAGCAAATCTCAGACATCGCATTATTTCTGCTATGAATACTTCTTACTGTACAATCTTAAAGCAACATCCCCAGGTTAACTGTAAATGTTAGTCTGAATATTTCATCATTATGTGTCAAGATCTGGAACCTAGAATATCTTTCCAAATAGATGACTGTCTTTATTACAAGCGAATTCAACTTCCCAAAACATAATTTGACATTTTCTAATAGAAAATGTCTTGGTTTTTAGGCAGGGCACTTAACACACTTATAAATCATAGGAAATTCAAGAGCTCATTCACATATACTATACAAGCCTACTAACATCTTCTTCATTTTGGAAGAAAAAGAAAAGGAAACTAAATAGGGAATTAATCAACTTAAGTAAATAAATGTACTTCAAATTTCCAGGAACAGAAATCTTTTATTACTTTACTTGAGTTCTCTTTCTTCTTTGGTATTACAACCTGGTATTTCAACTGACTCTTCTAGAAAAAACTTTACTCAGAAGAACTGACAATCTACATGAAGGAAAAAAATGCTTAACTTTAACAAAAAAATTTTTTTAATCCTCCTCCGATTTTTTTTTTTTTGTCTTTTGTCTTTTTCCGTGTCCGGCAACGGATCGCAACCCTCAGTGTTGCCCCCGCGCCTCGCTCAGCCAGTGAGCAGGAACCGGTCTGTAAGTGGGATCCGAACCCTCGGGCAGGAGTGCTGCCGCGCTTCCCAAGCGGCGCACTATCCAGTGCGCCACCGGGCCGGCCCAATCCTCCTCCGATTTTAACAACTCAAAGATAACTGTAGTTTAGAGATACAAGATAATGAAAACAAATCAAAGGTAATGTTAAATAACAGATTCCACTACACTGAGATGTATTTGGAATCACTGGAAAACAAAACCAGGCCACTATTAAAAAACTACCATTTTTAACCACAGTTAAACGAGACTGTGGTCAAGATGAATATTTTCAGCCCAATACCTGTACACCTTGACTTAGCTTTCTGTATTAGCATCATCTGCTTCTTGGCAAACTTGATGAGATCTTCTTTGGGCAATGTTTCCAGCTGAAAGATGTAGTCATGTTACCAACTTATAACTCATGCTTTGAGTGTAGCACAAAAAAGAAACAGAATATCTGTCTAAAACATTCTACTGAATAAATCTTTATGCCAGCCAAACACCATACTTTGTTCCACATTTTAAAAAATTAGCAAATGCAACTTCAACTCAATAATTATTAGTTATGCAACTACTGAAAATGTAAAAATTAGTTTTGAAATGTAAAAAAACAGCACAAATCCTCCTACTGATACTGTTGCTATAGGTTGACACTTTCTAGGTTTTAGTTCCTTTAACTGTAAAATTAAGGGGTTGGAACTAATGCTACTTAAAGTTCCTTAGAGCTATAAAACTATTTGTATTAAGGCTGAAAGAAATCTTTGGCTACGTGAAAACTTAAGCATAATTAAAGTAACAAGATGAATTAGGTTACATTTAGGCTTTAAAATATTAAGGTTTACCAAGTGGTAAATTTACGTAAACCCTGGGGTCTCAGTTTTCTAATCTGTAAAATGAGGATAACCACAGTACCTATGTCATTGCTACCAGGAAGCTTAAGTGAAGTGGTTGGGTGCTTAGGCAACTGCCTGAAAGTTAGCATACAAACAATAAACCTTAATAATAAACCACTATCTTTCAGAATCCTTGAATGTTAGACGTTGTACGGGGCCATAATAATTGCCTCATTCAAGGCAGGAACTGGAGCCCACAGAAGAGTCCCTTGATTCCTACCCTATGCACTGCTCTTTCCACTACATCACTTCAAAAAACTCATAAATTAGACTGACGTGTTTACTGTTCGAAAAAGTGCAGGACGTCTCAGTAGTACTAACCAGAAGCAGGAAGTAAACAAAAAGTCATGTCGGGAAACTTGAAAAAAAGTAAAAGAAAGAAGAAACAGGACACAGTTGGGTGACGGATAAATTGAGATCCATTGGAGAAAGGCTATTTCTTTTAAACTGGCCACCCCTCTCCCCACGCCAAAGTTTTCCAATTCATCATCCTTCCGCTCTTCAGCCTGCTAGTCATGTACTGTCTTCACCTTAGATTTCCCGGTCCCAGGGGTGGCTGGTGAAGCCACCCCATCTCGAACGGGATCCTGCAAAACAAAACCAAGGCCAGGTGTCGGAAGAACTCCTTCCCTAGTCTCAGACACAACGCGTGGAACCCTTAACAAGTAAAAACCCCTCTGTGCAATCAAACTGAGGAAAGACCTTCGGGTAAGAAAGAGAACGAGGGAGGGCGGGGGCTGTCGTGTGCCAAGTGATACACAACCGGCTCTCAGGGAACTGGTCATCGCGAGGGACAGAGCTTGGGGACGGTGGGGAGCCGGCTGCAGCGCGGGGGTCGGGGACGCCGAGGCGGGGGCCTCCGTGCCCTCCCACGGGGCCCACCCGGAG
>NW_007728485.1:75721-83328 GCF_000696425.1 Galeopterus variegatus
ATGGCTACGGCCCGGCGACTCTTCCGCTTCCGCCTCGGCGCCTGGGAGGCGGTTCCCCGCGCGCCTGTCCCTCCTCGCTGCGGACAGACTAGCGGAGGGCGGGGCGCCAGCCCCGGAAGTGGGAGTCCTTCCCCTGCGGCTCGCTGCGGCGGGAACGTGGCCTTGGTTCCACGTCTGTAAAGCCGTGTGAGGGTGAAGTGAACCCGTTACTGGAGGACAGCCTGCCCCCGGAAGGCGTCTTCCGGCCTCCTCGCTCCGCAGGGAAGCCTCCGCGTCCTTGCCGGACAGCTGCTCCCCAGCGGCTGCTTAGGCTCTCGTGGCCGAGCAACGGGCCCTGGGGCCCTCCCCGCGCAGGCCGGCCGGGGTAGACAGAGATGTGGGAGGGTTCGCCTTCAGATCCGCGCAGTCCCGGAGCTGCTGCGGTGCCCGGGTGCGGTTCAGTGCTGGGAGAAGCCTTCCCGTTTAACGGCTGGAATGGTTTGCTGTCACCCTTACCTTTCCATTAGTGTTTTCCGCACGCTCCTGTGAACTAAGGCAACCTGAACACACTCATTAGCTCAGCTCCCTGTAGTATGAAATGGTCAGAAGGGTGGGAAGAGGCATCACAGCGTGTATCATGTAAATGGTAGCGAATTATTACCAGGTAAAGAAGAGTTATACAACCAATAGAGAAAGAACAGTTGCTGCGGACGTTATGGTGGCCTCCCTGACATCTACTCTTTTTCCTATTTGACAGTGTGTAGTTTCCGTGGTGTTTGGCTGGAACTGGTTCAGGGATGATACGTAACTTAAGGTGTACACTAAATGAGGTTTGAGGCTTCTTTTTAATATGTTGGTTTAAGTGATAATGTTTTCTCTTTCTTTGGGTATGATTGAAAAATTGAAGAAACGTGCAGCTCTGATTGCTGTTAGCAGACGTTTGCCACTATGATAGAAGGAAGACTGAGGACAGAATTGGTAAGAGGAAAAAGGCAGAGCCAAAGTAGCCACAGAGGTATGAAGCTACTAGAGTCTTCAATCCATGATCAGTGAGTCAATAAATTCCATTTATTAAGTGAGCTATTTAGCATTGGGCTTTGCTGTTACTAGCAACAGTGTACATATATTTTTGGGAAAAAAAATCTCTACAGTGAGATGGGTTGAAAAAATGTCCATAAGTCTGAGCATTATGCAGTGTTGTAAAATGAGTAAGTTTCCTATGGGACTAGAAAAATAATCTCAGACAACTTTCTAGAAAACTAACTCCTAAGAGCCACCAAAAATTATAATGTTTTTATGGCAGCAAATATTAAAGAAGAGTGGATAAATGGTTTGGCAGATGGTATTTGAAAAATTCAAGACTTGGACCAGCCTTAGAGGAAAAGAGGAATTTCTGCTGCCTTATATCCATGAAGTACGTTGCCTTTTATGTAGCAGGCACTCCATGTATACTTAATTGAATCTTTTAACTAATTAATGTAGAAAAGGATCAAAGTGAGAGAACTTTAGATCACTTGTCAGGTTTTCCAGGTTTTAAGTAATGGTAGAACTGAAACTTCAGAGATATTTGTTCTATTTCTTAATATAAAAGATATTACAGTATTTTTTTCCCTTCCAGTATGGGATCCAGTTTAGGATCAGGTGTTGCATTTACTTGTCAGTCTCTTCAGTCTCCTTTAATCTGGAGCATTTCCACAGCCTTTCTTGGTCTTTTATAAAATTAACATTTTTGGAGACTATAGTCCTCCCCACATTTTATTTTTTTCCCATTAACATATAGTAAAAATAGATTTACATTTGGCATGTAGTTTTTTGAATTTTAATACATGTATAGATTCATATAACCACCAGCACCAGGTTACAAAAAAAGTTCTATTTCCCCAATTCCCTCTATTATGGATTGAATTGTGTCCCTGCAAGTTTAATGTGTTGGAGGTGTGGTGACAGTGACAGTGGTAAGAGGGTGGGAAATCCTATTGTGGTATTTGATAGGGGGGCCTTGCAGAGGTGATTGGATTGTGAGGACTGCACCCTCGTAAATGGATCGATCCATTCTAGGAATAATGGAAGTTGTGCTGGTGGCTTTAAAAAGAGAGTGAGGAGGTTAGTTTCTCTCAGCTCTGCGACTTCGCAGTGTGACACCTTGCGTCACTGAACTTGCCACCAAAGAAAGCTCTCACTAGTTGTGCTCCCTGGACTTTGGACTTCCCCTCCTCTGAAACTGTAGGCAATAAATTTCATTTTTTTTATAAATCACCTAGTTCCAGGTATTTCTGTTATAAGCAGTGGAAATGGACTAATACACCCCCATACTACTCCACGGTGGCTACACTCCCCTTCCATCTCTAATGCCTGGCAACCATGATCTATTCTTCATCACTATAGTTTTGTCCTTTCACAGACATCATATAAATGGAAACATACAGTATGTAACCTTTTGAGACTGGCTTCTTTCACTCAGCGTAATGCCTTTGAGATTCATCCAAGTTGTTGCATTTATCACTAATTTATGCCTTTTTATTGCAAAATAATATTCATTGTATGGATGTATCACAGTTTGTTTATCCATTCACCAATTGCAGGACATTTGAGTTTGTTTCCAGTTTTGGGGTGATTATGAATAGAGCCACTATAAACATTGACATGTAAGTTTTTGTGCAAATGTAAGTTTTTTTTTTCTCTAAGGTGAGTGAGATTACCCAGGAGTGAGATTTGCTGTGTTCTATGGTAAATATATGTTTAACTTTTAAAAAAACTGCCAAACTATTCATACCGATTGTTACCCAGGACATGGCTGAGGGGAGATGGTCTTTTTCTGGGGGATAGCTGCATTTAGTGACCAACTGCCTGAGCAAGGTGCATAGACATGAAATGAGGGAGGCGATCAAAAACCTTTTTGAGTTGATTTTTGTGGAGTCTCTTTCAGCTGAACTCTACCAGATGCCTGCGGATGGTAGGGAGCATGGAAGGTCCATCAAATACCTCGATTATCAACATGTCACTGAGTGGCTTTTGCATAAAAGGTGCACCATGGTCAGGTTGCAGATCATCCAGAAAACCAGACACATGACACATATTAGTTTCAGGCCCAGAAGTGTGACGCTGATTGGACTGAAGAGACAGCACCATAACCCAAAAAAGTGTCAATAGTGATGAGGTATCACTGCTTGGGAGGGGTCAAAGGTTCATTGTAGTCAGTTTGCCAGGAGAGAACCACACCAACTTTGGGCAGGAGCCACACGTCTGATATGCAGTGGCAGCCTTTGCAGAAACAGGGTCATTCACTTTGTGCCTTGTGGGCCCTGGTGGATGTGTTGTTATGATGGATTCTGGCAGCAACAGAGTAGCAACCAGGGCAGTGCAGGCTCAATTAGCTTGATTCTGGGTTGGTCTCATCAGAGAATGGGCCCTTCCTGTGGGCATCTACTGGAAGGTCCCAGAAAGTTTAATCAGCAGTTGCAATTGGTTTCCACAATTCACAGCTCCATAGAAGGGTGTCTTTAATCTGCCAGCCTGTAGTTTTCAAAATGGCAGACCAAATATCAAGGCCATTGACAACAGCACAAGATTCAGTAAACATATAGCAAAGTTCATCAAGGGGCTTATTGGCCAGAGCTCTAACAAAGGCCTTGATTTCTGTCCTTGAGTTTAGGAACTACATCTGTTTTTAGAGCTGGCACTGAGGTTATCAAGCCACTGTAGTCCCGTAGAAGCCATCAAATTTCAGTTTAGCCAACCAGGCTCAGGATTTAGGGGAATCTTTGTGAATTGATGGTTTCATTGAGCCAGTGAAGTGGCTCACGTGGCTGAGTGGAGGGTAAAATTTTTCCTAGAGAAATAGCTACCACTTTTTCATGTAAAGCCCTGATGCCTGTGAGACCAGGCCAGCTGTGTTCTTGAATATACCATTTTCATTTGACAAGCAAGGTTTCATAGGTCTTTGTCACATTATCAGTTATAGAGTCTGAGTTGAGCCCCCCAAAAATGGGAATATCAGGCCAGAGATTTACATGGCCTACATGTGTCAGACATTCAGTTTTGACGAGAGCTCTGCAGCAAGCTAAAAGCTGCATTTCAAAGGGGATGCACCTGGTACCTGTGGAATATACTAAAAAGCATATGTACTTCACAGGGCCTGGTTTTCCAAAGCCTTGCAGTTTCAAATATTGACCTTGCGGAGGACTGGAAATTTCCCTCAGGCTATAAGTCTCTGTCGCAAGATAAGGATTGTGTCACAGCAAGGTTGCTGGCTCAAAGACAGACTAGTTACTGATTGTTATGTAACGATACTGAGAAATTGCTATAGGAAGGAATGTTTGCTAAGATCGAACTGTTATTTGATAGGACCACTTAATTGCCTTACTGGAATGTCATCTGGCTTGTTTCACTGAAAGTTAGCAGCCTATACTGTTAAACCATAACCCCACCTATGTCTCTTCCTATAACTTCCTGGCCTGGAAAATAAATGCAGGAAGAGAACCCCAATTTGGCGTTAATTCCCGAGGAAGGGAAGTTAACCACTTTGGGGCCGCTCACTGCTCAGAAGAGATGGGCTTTGAGTAATCCTTTCATCTCCGTCACCCAGGGGAAGTGGGGTGACAAATCCGTGGGGGGCGAAGCAACACAAAGCAACGCATGCCAGAGAGGCAATGAGTCCAAAACCCAAGGGGCACTTCCAGATGGAGGCTACCTCCCTTTACCAGAGGTTTTCAGCAAGGAAATCATCAGTCCAGACACTTTTGGCTCAAGGAGGTAATGAGGGGTGTGGAGACCCCAAAGTAGCAAGCATGCCACAACTAGACAGCTTCCAGTGAAGCCTGTCAGTTTGCACCCCACTCAAATGATACCAACTTATAGGTTAGCCAATATAAAGAACCAAGTAGAATGTCCAAATGAAGCAGGTACTGTCTCCAGTACCCAAATAGTCCAGTAAGGTTCTGGGCCTCCTTTTGGTGGGAGAGAAGGGCAAATGGACAGCAGTCTTTCCTTGACTTCCAGAGGGATTGAACAGTGTGAGTCTGCTCAGATAGTCCACATAGTTCCAAGAAATTTGACTTGTTATCAGGGCCCTGAGTTTTGTGAGGCTTACCAGCTACCCCTACTGGCAGAGATGTGGTAACACTGCATTTAGGGCCTTTGGAACCAAGGCTTCTGACTTGCCAACTGACTGCACATTATGGCCACTGCTTTGGCATTTGCACTAAATCCTGACCTACCCACTGGTAGCAAATGGCAGAAGAGTTTGTCCCACTAGCCTTTTATTACACGAAGCCCTTTCTTATTGGAAAGATCCACTCTGGCACTTATGGGACAGGGACGTTCCTATATAATATTCAGACATAGAAATAACAAAACAACAGTATGTTGAACCAACTGAAAGGGCCTTCCCACAAGCTCACTTCAGTTTGCCTTCCCCACCATGAACTCTGTTCCAATCCCATCAGTTGAATTTGGTTGTTTCCTCCCCCAAGGGGACCAGGTAGGATGGTGACTTGAATGTCTTTATTTAAGAGTCATGAAAATTTGAGTCCCTCACTCTAGAAGTTCTCTAGCATATTCCGATAGGTGCAAATAGAATTATATCCCTCTTGCTGAAAGGGAAACCTCTGCCCAAACCCTAATCATCTTTTTAAAGCAGTTGAATAGAGAGAGTAGAGGGGGAGGGAGGGATCATTAGTGCAGAAGGAGAGAGTGTCTTCATATCAGTAAACAAGGCATTTTATTACATTTTGTTTTGAGCAGAGTGCTGACCTCTTGGGTCTCAACCAAAGGAGCTTCTAATGTTTATGATCCACCAAAAGCTCTATATCCTTATTGCTATCTTCTTCACCAGCTTGGCATGGTGCCACCATTCCATTAGGTCCAGAAGAGCCTCACTGAAGTGTACCTGTTACTTAGAGAGACTTCAGAGAGACATTCGATCTTTTTTTGTTACACTAGCAAGTTTTATTTCAGAAAAATGGATCCTTGGCTTTTTAGAGCTTCAGTTATTACTCTTAAGTAAGCATGGAAAAAGTACATTGTGCATTGTATTGATGCGGCTAAAAGCCATGTCATATGTTTCAGTTTACTTTTAATATACTTAATACTTAAAATAGAAGTGGATATAGTTCACCTGATCTAACCTCTTGCCTTTTTAAAAATTTTTAATTGGCACATTGTAATTGTACATGCTTATATGGTACAATTTGATGTTTGATACATATATATGTTGTCTAATCATCAGGTCAGGGTAATTAATGTAGCCATCACCTTATGCATTTATCATTTCTTTGTAGTGAAAACATCCAAAAGCCTCTCCTCTAGCTATTATGTAATATACAAAACTTAACTGTTAACCATAGTCACCCTACTGTGCAATAGAACACCGGAACTTATTCCTCCCATCTAATTGTAATTTTGCTGGCTAAACACCTCTGTTTTTCTTTTCCCCCTTCCCAGTCTCTGGTAACTACTGTTCTACTCTCTGTCTCTATAATATTAACATTTTTTTTTTTTTTTTTTAAGATTCCCCATGAGTGAGATCATGTGGTATTTGTCTTTTTTTTTTTTTTTTTTTTTTTTTTTTTTTTTAAAGATGACTGGTAAGGGGATCTTAACCCCTGACTTGATGCTATCAGCACCACGCTCTCCAAAGCAAGTCAACCGGCCATCCCTATATAGGGATCCGAACCCACGGCCTTGGTGTTATCAGCACTGCACTCTCCTGAGTGAGCCATGAGCTGGCTCTGGTATTTGTCTTTCTGTGCCTGGCTTACTCCACTTAACATGATGACCTCCAAGTCCATGCATGTTGCTGCAAATGACAGGATTTCATTCTTTTTTTAATGGCTGAATAGTATTCCATTATGTTGTATATACCACATTGTTTTAACTCATAAATCCACTACTGGACAGTTAGGTTGATTCCGTATGTTGGTAATTGTAAATTGTGCTGCAATAAACATGGGATTGCAGATGTCTCTTCCACATACTGACTTGATTTTCTTTGGGTATACCCAGAAGTGGGATTGGTATTCTATTTTTAATTTTTTCAGGAACCTCCATACTGTTTTCCATAATGGCTGTACTAGTTTACACTCCCACCAGCAGTATGCACGTGTTCCCTCTTCTCTACACCCTTGCCCACACTTGTTTTGTCTTTTTGATAATAGCCATTCCAACTGGGGTGAGATGATATCTCAGTGTGGTTTTGATTTGCATTTCCCTGATGCTTAGTGATGCTGAGCCTTTTTTCATATGCCTGTTGGTGACTTACTTGTATGTCTTCTTTTTGGAAGTATCTATTAAGATCCTTTGCTCAGGGCCGGCCCGTGGCTCACTCGGGAGAGTGTGGTGCTGATAACACCAAGGCCCCGGGTTCGGATCCCATATAGGGACGGCCAGTTCGCTCACTGGCTGAGCGTGGTGCTGACAACACCAAGTCAAGGGTTAAAAACCCCTTTCCGGTCATCTTTAAAAAAAAAAAAAAAAAAAGATCCTTTGCTCATTTCTCAGTTGGGTTATTTGTTTTGTTTCGGCTCTGTTGAGTTGTTTAAGTTCCTTACATATTCTTGATATTAACCTCTTGTCAGTGTATAGTTTGCAAATATTTTCTCCCATTCTGTAGATTGTCTCTTCACTCTGTT
>NW_007728485.1:84072-93940 GCF_000696425.1 Galeopterus variegatus
TTTCGCTTTTTAAATGTGGCCTCTAGAATATTTATTTATTTATTTATTTATTTATTTATCTTTTGTCTTTTTCCGTGTCCGGCAACGGATCGCAACCCTCAGTGTTGCGCCCGTACCGGACCGGGGACCGGCAACGGGACTGCCACCCTCGGCGTTGCTCCCGCGCCTCGCTCAGCCAGTGAGCGGGAACCGGTCTGCATGTGGGATCCGAACCCTCGGGCGGGAGCGCCGCCACGCTTCCCAAGCGGCGCACCATCCAGTGCGCCACCGGGCCGGCCCGGCTAGTCTTATTTTTAAGTTTTGGAGATTCTCATTTTAGGGCTAACAACTTGGAAAGTGTGTACTTTGTTAAGTGAAGCCACATTCATTTGTGTCTATTTCGTGTATGACATATTTTTCTGGACCTTCACCATTTAGACCATTTCGTAGTTTCACAGGTTGTCAATCTCCCTTTTAAAATGGTGTTTATAACTGAACACAGTACTCTAGATTTGGCCAGAAAAGTAAGAAAAACAGACAATTACTTCTCTTCTTCTAGACACCATTCACTTATATTAAGTAGATGTATCTTGCGCTCCTGCGAGGGGCCAGGTACTGTCCAAGGTGCTGTGGACATAGTGCAGATCTGGTCCTTCCCTTTCCAGAGTTTATAGTCCAGCTTACTTGTTTCCATGTAGCCTGAGGTAAGTTAGTGTGTGTGTGTGTGTGTGTGTGTGTGTGTGTGTGTGTGTGTGTGTGTGTGTGTGTGTGTGTGTGTGTGTGTGTGTGTGCGCGCGTGCGCGCGCACATGTGCATAGAGTACCACACTATATAGTTTATTAATTTAGTTTATAGTTAATCAATTATTGCTGGGAGATCCAAAGATGAATAAAATATAGTCTCTGTCCCCAAGGAACAAGAGGGGTTGTAAGAAATATACTCAAGTATTAATAATTTTATAGGTTACTTCTTATACACTGTTGAGAGAGAAACCACAGAGCCTAGGTTAGGTAACAAAACGAAATGGAGATGAAGATAGGGAAAGGAGGGATCGATACAATGATATAATTGAGATCTAAAGAAGGCAAGAGAGAGTTGTATGAAAGTGTGGGAGAAATAAATGTTAAAAATAAGGACTGTGATTCCAGAAGAGAAAGCTCAAAATTCAGGACATTGGTATTAGGTATTTCTGGGTAATTAGGAGACCACTGGTACTGAATTTCAGGGCCAATGAGGGTCACTGCAGTTGAGGAGGTTGCAGATTTGTGAGGTCAGGATCATTGATGTACATCTGTAAGTGTCTGTCCTGGTGGCAACAGAGAGCAGCAAAGAGGAAATGGTGAGCCAGAATAACAGTGTAGACAGCTTCTGCAGTAAGAGGGGCAAGTTGCAAACATTGTCAGCTGCCTGCTTGGGATTCAGTCTACCCTCTTCCTTGCTAACAGAGTCCTAGTCTTGTTCAGGATCAGGGTGCCCATGGGCTCAGGCTCATGACTGTCCCAAGCCTTAAAGCCAGCGTGGCCTAGTTCTGGGTGGTGAGATGCAGTAAGAAGTCTGTTGGGGGAATGTTTTCTGGAAAATAGTTTTGCTTTTTTCTTGGAGAATACAAATGGTATTCCCTCTTCCCAGTAGCTCTGTCAGCCGTCTCTTGATCATGAGGAAAAGGCCAAAAAAATCACAGAAGCTATAGCCCTGGTATCAAATTATTTCCTTACGTCTAGATGTCCTGTCTGGGAGAATAATCTATTTCTTTCAGCCACTTAACAGTGTCATTGTCAGGTGTCATTGCAGTCAAAAACAATCCTTATGGATACAGCTAACATAATATCAACAATTTTCAAATTACTTACTATTGTACAATATATTAATTTTCTAGGGCTGCCGTAACTAAGTACCACATACTGGGTGGCATACACAGCAGAAGTTTATTCTTTCATTGTTCTGGAAGTTAGAAGTCCAAGATCAAGGTGTTGGCAGGACTGGTTTCTTCTGAGGTCTGTCTCCTTGTCTTGCAGATGCCTTCTTCTCCCTCTGTCTTCACGTGGTCTCCCCTCTGTGTGTGGCTGTGTCCAATTTTCCTCTTCTTATAAGAAAACCAGTCATAGTGGATTAGAGCTTACCCTAATAACCTTGTTTTAACTTAATCACTTCCTTAAAGACCCTGTCTCCAAATATAGGTATATTCTGAGGTATTGGGGGTTAGGACTTAAACATGAATTTTGGGGTGTCACAATTAAGCCCATAACTGACAACTACAGCTAACATTTAATATTATGAAGAGGACCTTTATGAAGAGATTATATTTATCTCCCTTTCCATTAATTAATTCATTCAATAAGTAATTAAATGTGACTGGTGTTATAACGGGTGCTGGAGGTAAATACAAAAAGATTAAGAGAAAGTTGTTTCCATAAATACTGTATAGATAGCAGGATATGTGGACTAAAACTATAAGGAATTCCAAAGATCACCTAGACAGAGAATTGTAAAATGTAAGAGCTGCAAGGAGCCTGCATGTTGTCTTGTCCAAGTTCTCTATTTTATATTTGGGAAATCAGGGGCATTCCTATATTTCATAGCCCACTTCATATGCTACCACCAAACCCAGAAAAATAGGGTCTCCGTAGTCAAACAATGTTCTTAAGAGAACACGATAAACTTGGGAAAACCTATTAAAAGAATCTTAGCAGGGCTGAGCCCGTGGTGCACTCAGGAGAGTGCGGTACTGGGAGCGCAGCAGCGCTCCCGCTGCGGGTTCACAGTGCTCACTGGCTGAGCGCGGTGTGGCCGGTCTCAAAAAGGACAAAAAAAAAAAAAAAGAATCTTAGCATCGGTGAGGAAAATGATGTTTCTTCAGCACTTATTGTCTTCTAGGCACTCTGCTATGAGCTCTAAATAGATTATTTAATTTGGTTTAATCATCATAAAAGCCCCAGGTAGGTATAATTGTTATATTCCTTTTACAGAGAAAGAAACTTAAATTTAGAGAGGTCATGTAGCCTTGCCTAAAGTCACAAAGCTTGCAGACAGAAGAGCTAGAATTAGAACCCAGTCTAACTTCAGAACCTATATTACTATTATTATTTTAAGTGTTGTATATTTATTTTAACTTTTTATTGTGGAAAATGTCAAACGCATACAAAGTTGAATGCCAGTATACCCAGTCACCCAGCTTCAACAATTATTAGCTCATGGCTGGTAGTTCATCTGTTGTCCCCCTCTACCTACACATGTCTTTTATTTTCTGTAACATTTTATAGCAAATTCTAGATACTATCATTTCACTCCTAAAACTTCACTAGATGGCAGGGCCTGTACTCTTAATCACTGTTACTGTTTCTGTTTTACAGATGAAGAAACAGGCTCAGAGAAGATTAAGTAAATTGCCCAAAGGTGCAGAGTAATAAAATTCATAGACAAAATTAGTTTAGCTTCTGTATTGCCCTTGCCCTGGCTGGTGCAGCCTCCAAAATCAGGAGTTACACATTCAGGGATCTGTCTTTCAGCTAAGATAGTACATTAATGTGCACTGGCTTAAAATAAAGGAAGAAAAATAACTTCAACTGTTAATACTTTGGAACTTCTTTTTTTTTTTCCTTTTTTTTTTGTCTTTTTTTGTGTCTGGCAACGGATCGCAACCCTCAGTGTCGCGCCTGTACCGGACTGGACCGGCAACGGGATCGCAACCCTCGGTGTTGCGCCCGCACCTCGCTCAGCCAGTGAGCGGGAACCGGTCTGTATGTGGGATCCGAACCCTCGGCGGGAGCACCTCCTCACTCCCAAGCGGCGCACTGTAGCAGTGCGCCACCGGGCCGGCCCAATACTTTGGAACTTCTGATGTAGGACCGTGGGATTCAAATCTTTAAAATAGAATTTTCCTGTTTTATCAGCTTGTCATTATTAGGGCAGGAAAACTCATTGTCCTGATTCTGTGCATATGATTTTAGTATAAAACAAACTGCATCCATGTTAGGTTTCTATATATTTTTAAAATCTTGGTTTTATTTTATGATTATAATGATACCTAATAAGATCAAGAACTTCCCTGGGTAGGTGGCTCTTGGGGCCATGAAGGCAAGGACCATGTCTGTCTTGTTTGGTGTTTCTTCATACCTGGGATAGCCCCACACAGTGCTTTGCACATGGTAGATTCTCAGTAAATATTTGTCCAGTAAATGTACTTTGTTTATTCCTAACAAGAAACTTTGGTAATTATTGTGGCACCATCCTATCTAAAATTGCTTGTGGTATTAAACATTGTGTGTGGTTTAAAAAACTCATTAGGCCATAAAAAAGGCATTTTTATTTTTATTTATTTATTTATTTATTTATTTATTTTTATTTTTATTTTTAAAGATGACCGGTAAGGGGATCTTAACCCTTGACTTGGTGTTGTCAGCACCACGCTCAGCCAGTGAGCGAACCGGCCATCCCTATATGGGATCCGAACCCGGGGCCTTGGTGTTATCAGCACTGCACTCTCCCGAGTGAGCCACGGGCCGGCCCAAAAAAGGCATTTTTAAAGAACCAGACTAATAGTTTAAAACTATGGGGTATAAACAATGCAAGCTTTTTTAGAGTGGGGGAGGGTAGGAATTTAAAGAAAAGAGAGTGCCCTTGACTGTGAATGATTGACTGTCTTCTGGATGGTTGCCAGCTAGTTCCTTTCCTTCATCAGCTCCAGGTCTTGGGTCGAACTTGGGGGCTCTTGTTTGCATGCTTGTACGTATATATTTAAATCCAACACTATGAAGGTTACAATGTGGCACACAATGTATTACAAAAGGCAGTAGGTCACCTGCCTCCTTCCATTCTGTACTTCCCATTCTCATTTTATGTGATTATATCAACACAGGCTGAATATAGTCTTCTGGATTTCAGTGGTGAATCAGTCCTGTACACAATGATGATTCTGGTGAAGACTCCATACCTGTCAGGTAATCATAGATAGATAGAATTGATACAAAGACTGGCGTTAGAATCAGCTGTTACTGGTTTGCTAAGAACTTTTAAATTATAAATTGTCAAGTTCAGTCTATTCTGGTTTAGGACATTTGTCCAAGTACCCAAACTGTCTTTTCAGTCTTGTGGTCTGAGATTTTGTCCTTGTGTAAACTAAAATCTATCTTAGATGAATCTCCTTTTGTCTAGCTCTGGACACCTGGCTCTCACAAGAACCTGCTATTCAAGTTCTTCTTGTTCTGTACAAGGCACCACATTCAGGTGTAAAGATAAAGGTGACATGTTGATTGTCATTGACCACTTATGCACAGTAAAGTTCTGTTTGACCCCAAGAAAAAGGCCAGGTCATTCTTGTTCAGCTTCTGAAGATAAATTATTTTATACAATAAATATAATTGTACCCACTTTGACTAGATACACACTGAAAGATAGTTGGTTTGATTATCTAGCAATCTCAGAATAGTTCAATTTAATTTTTTTCTTCCCTAGGTTTGACTAACTAGTTGAATTTCTCTTGTTAGGTGTTTATTCTCAAATTGAACTGGCTTGTTTAGATTGGTAATGCATTACTTACAAATCTTTCTGGTTTTGTGCTCTTATAGAGGAATATTTAGGTTGCTATCTAGACCAGAGTTCTGTATAGCTGTCTCATTGGTCTAGTCCTGGGGGTCACTCACAGTCTGGACAGGCAAGAAATGAGTTTGTCTTAGACTTGCCTTTCTGTAGTTATTACTTTATTCTCAGGATTTAGCAGCAAAATTGCTGTAGCGTCCAAACCCTGTATGCTACACATGAAATGTTCAGAGGAAGTGAGTGGGTCAATTTTTGAAGCCTTCTCAGAAAAGTTAGAAATGTCCTACAAATCAGAATTCTCTGCAGGCCTTTCCCTGGCCTTTATTGGCCAAAGTACATTCTATGCCAGTGTCTAAACTGACTACTGCTTAGGGGAAATGGGCTTACTCTCAGCCAATCAGGTTGACTTCTGGAGCTGGGGTCGAGATCAATTTCCTCTGAGGCACATGGGCTGCACGGGGAAGAGGTAGAATTGGGTTCTATTAGGAAGAATGAAGAGGAAATAGATACTGGATGTGGAACCACCAATGTCTAACCCGGTGGGAATGGGAAGAAGCAGGATGGTTTGAGAAATTTTAAGAGGGTTAAATGTATTGGTGATGTGTTGTGGGGAATGAGGGAAGTCTGACCATGGCAACTGGTGGGCTATTTGATGAAATAAGAAACCAGACAAAATAAATTTAATGGGGGAAGGTGATAAATTCAGTTTTGGATGGACTGAATTTGAGATGCCAGTGGGATAACCAAATCGTAGTTTTATGTGTTCAAGAATAAAATTTAGCCCAAAGATACATAACTAAGAGTCATCAACATGTAGAGAGAATTTAAGCCATTGAATGGATAACCTAGGGAGTGAACAGAATGGGAAACAAACAAAAAGCCAAAAAAATAATGAGGTGAATTTTAGAACCCCTGAGGAAGAGGATGAGAACAAATGAGGAAGTAGTACACGAAAAGTAGGAGGACAAATCTGGAATGTTTGTTATCAGAGAAGCTGAGAGATGAGAGCATTTCAAGAAAACAATGATGTTTATAATGTTACATTGTCAAATGCTGCAGAGGAACCAAGAAAGATAAGGACTTAAAAGTATCTACTAGATTAAATGGCAAGAAAGGTCCTCAGTGACCTTGGCCATAACTTCTGGGAACAGAATCCTGACTGTACTGGAGTGAGACTTGAATGGAAGGAGGAATTGGAGAAGGTACAAGTAATCAGCTATTTAAAAAAGCAAAGATGAACGTTTTTAAACCAGGAGAGACTTTAGCATATTTAAATGCTACACAGCTATTTTGATTTAAGATGGCTGACTACTCACACTTATCTCTGCTCCTTTCAAAATCCCATGCAGTTTAAAAGTAAGATCTGCAGCAGTAGAAAGCATTCATATTGCTATCGATAGACCAGAAACAATGAGGGATTCTTGGAATATGTAAAGAATAGGATTGGATCATTAGCAAAAGCAAAAATCCTAAAAAAACGATATAGAGGAGGAATGGACTATTGAAAAATTGAGTTTTCATAAAAGAACCTTGAAAAAAACCTCAAAACCAGAGTCTCTAGGAGGTATGAGAGGAAGAGGTGGTGGGTAGAGTAAGCAGTGGGGCAGATGGCAGGGTCATTAGTTCCAAGATGGCTGGAGCTGAATCAGGCCCAGAGAGTGCCCAAATGGATATTCCTCCAGGCTGTAGCTAGAGACAGCACTGCTTTTAATAAACTGTGGGAGGGGGTGCTTTCTTTGGGGATGGGATGTCATAGTATGAGCCTTGGAGCCAGAGATAGTGTAGGTTCTTGCCAGCAAAATGGACACAGAGTCTCCCATTCTGAAAGACAGTTCTCCTGGCTGCACTTTCCTGTCTCCTCACCGCAGCCAGGGCTTTGTGTTCAGCCAGTGCGTTCACTGCAAAGACACAGTGCCTTTAGTACGCCAGCTAGAAACACTTCTCGTTTATAAACTTGAATGAATAAATCATCAACATTTACTACTAGCATGAAGAAGAACTAAGAAGTAGAGTACATAACTACTGAGGAAACAGTTAATTTAGGAAACCAGAGAACTTAAACACATTCTCCTTAGTATTTCCAGAATTGATTGGGATGACTCTGTATCCACAAAACATTGTAGGCTACTTTGAAAAATGAACACTTGAATAATAAAAAATAGTTCTTTCAAATTAAAGCAGAATAGAAAAAAAACTTAATATTAAGTTCATAAGTAGACTGGACATGGCTGAAAAACAATTTGATAATCTGAAATATGGTGCAAATGAATTTCCCAGAATTTTGTGCAGAAAGACAAATAGTTGGAAGTTATGGAAGAAAAATTAGGAGACACTTATTATTTCATGTGATTAATATTTTGAATGCCTACTAGGTGCCCTTCTCCCTGACAGAGTCTATAATTTAGTGAAGAATAAGACAATAGGCAAAACATTATAAAAATTAGTATATTATCGGAATTATGGTAATTTCCTACGAAGGACAAGTACAAAGAGTTATAATATTAATAATAGCTGAAATTTATATAATTATTAACTCTGTGCAAAGAACTGTTCTAGGGCCGGCCCCTTGGCTCACTTAGGAGAGTGCGGCGCTAGTAGCACCGCGGCCGCGGGTTCAGATCCTACATAGGGATGGCTGGTGCGCTCACTGGCTGAGAGTGGTGCAGACCACACCGTGCTGGGGTTGTGATCCCCTTGCTGGTCAAAGAGAAAAAAAAAAAAAAGAACTGTTCTAAGTACAAACTTTAATGTGTTAGCATATTTAATCTTTACCACAACCCTATGAGACAGATACTTTTTATGAGTGGATGTCAAGAACTGTGAAGGAGCTGAGATTTTACCCTACTTGTGAGCTAACAAGTTACATGGAAGTTGGCAAAAGAAATGAGATTCCTGGGTCAGAGACAAAGGACTGTATTACTCAAGGCATAGCAGGCAGTGTAGACTTTATAGACTTCAGGTTCCTGGATGTACATGAAGTAGGCTTGTGTCACAGCTGAGGAACACTGAGCTGAGGGAACCCAAATATCTTTTAATAGGCTGGAGCACACCTGTTATTTTCCTGAGAGAGAGATATTATCATTATTATACTGGATAGGAAATAAAGCTGCTCTGTACTCCAGAGGGAGACACTCTTCTTCCAAGGCTATTCTCTATACAAACATCCTTGAAAAGATATTCTGGAACAAAGATGTGCGGAAGTGAGAGAGACCAGGGAGAATTGTCTCTCAACAAGAAACTGAGTCATGGAGCAGTGCAGTGACTTGTCTAGGCCTCAGAACTAAGTATTAGCAGAGCCAGGATCCAAACCCAGACAGTATATGTAAACCATACTCTTAACCACGGGTTGGCAAACCATGCCCTTCTGGCCAAATCTGGATCTTTTTCAGATGGCCTGTAAACCAAGAATAGTTTTTACATTTATAAGGGATTATGAAAAAACAATTTGTGACAGAGATTGTATATATCCCACAGAGCCTAAAATATTTACTACCTGGCTGGCACTCTGCAGAAAAAGTTTGCCAACCTGTGCTCTTAACCAGTGCACTTGACTGCCTCTATTTTGTTTGGGTGTGTAGGGGAGTCTAACCTAGTTTGAGGTGGTGGTAGAGAAGACGTGAACTGTAGATTGAATTAGGTCTTGAGAGGTGAATAGCAGCTGGGTGAAGAGAAGAGAGGAAGTGGGTTCCATGAAGAAAAAAAGTTCCCTGAATGAAGAAATACTTGAGGTTTTAGACAAAAACTCAGTGATTATAACCACTGTCCACGCTGGTGTGAATGTGTACCATCCCCTAAGCCCAACATGGGTGACAATTGTCATCACCAAGTGCTCTACATTGAGCCAGTTTGCGGGACTAGGGGCAAAGATACGGGACAGAGTCTCCTGAGACGAGGCCACTTAACCACTTACACAACTCTCAGACCAGAAACCTAGGAGTCATCTTTGATTGCTTTTTTTTTACTTACTCCATGTGTGATCCATCTGGCACTACCTCCAATATAGGCACTGGAGCCAACTGTTAGTAATCTCTGCTGCTAGGACTGTAATCCCAGCCACAATTAGAATGGCCTCCTAAACTGGTCTAACTGCTTTCACTGTTGCTGTTTGCTTTCTGTTTTCTGTGCAGCAACCAGAGTGAGACTTTAGAGATTTAAGTCAAACAATCTCATTCTCCTGCCCCAGTCCTCTGATGGCTTCCCAGCACATTTATTTTTTTATTTTTACTTCTTTTTTTTTTTGTCTTTTTCCATGTCCGGCAACGGATTGCAACCCTCAGTGTCGCCCCTGTACCGGACTGGGACCGGCAACGGGATCGCAACCCTTGGTGTTGCCCCCGCGCCTCGCTCAGCCAGT
>NW_007728485.1:94357-98338 GCF_000696425.1 Galeopterus variegatus
TTTGCTTTCTGTTTTCTGTGCAGCAACCAGAGTGAGACTTTAGAGATTTAAGTCAAACAATATCATTCTCCTGCCCCAGTCCTCTGATGGCTTCCCAGCACATTAATTTTTTTATTTTTACTTCTTTTAATGAGAAGAGGTTTTATTTATTTTTGGTTGGTTTTTTTTTTTTCCTTTGATGGCTGGCTGGTATGAGGATCTGAACCCTTGATCCTGGTATTCTCAGCACCACGCTATCCCAAGTGAGCTAATCGGCCAGCCCCACTTCTCAACACATTGAAAATAAAATTCAAACTCCTTGCCATGCCCTTCCCACCTCTTTAGCCTCATTTTCTCTTCTTTTTACCCTTATTCCCTGGTTTCTCAAGTCCATTTCCTCAGAGATATCTTCTCTGATCAACCTCACTGAAATTACTCTCACTCCTGCAATTCTGTAGCAATGGACTCTGCTTTATTTTCTCCATGACAGTTAACCTTCTTAAAACTTATATTTATTGGTTTTATTGTTTAACGTCTCTCTAAAGCCCTCACTAGAATGAAGGATTCCTAAGAGCAGGGACTTAGTCTTGGTTAGCACTCTATTTCCTGTACTTGGGGAAGCATCTGCTATATAGTAACAGTGTTAGTACATATTTGTTGAATACATTATTTAATTAATATATGAACCNCTATATAGTAACAGTGTTAGTACATATTTGTTGAATACATTATTTAATTAATATATGAACCGCATGTGAAAACACACCAAGTATCTCCTATGAGAACATCTTAACGGAGAGGTTGTATTAGTCTGTTTTTTTTTTTTTTTCCTTTTTGTCTTTTTTACCGACCGGTAATGGGATCGCAACCCTCGGTGTTGCGCCTGCACCACGCTCAGCCAGTGAGCGGGAACTGGTTTCCACATGGGATCCGAACCCTCGGTGGGAGCGCCGCTGCGCTCCCAAGCAGCTCACTTTCCATTGCGCCACCAGGCCGGCCCCTGTATTAGTCTGTTTTTGTGTTGCCATAACAATACCTGAGACTGAGTATTCTATAAAAAAAAAAAAAAAAGGTTTATTTAGCTCATGATTCTGGGACAACTACATCTGTATGGGTATCAGGCTGCTTCTAACTCATGGTAGAAAATGGCAGGGCAGCCTTCAGATGCACAGAGATCACATGGTAATTTAAAGGTGGGGCCTTGAAGAGGTGATTAGATTCTAGGTCCATGCTGTAGTGAATGGATTAATAATGGTGGTCAAGAGCATGGTTCTGAGGGCTTTAGAAGGAGAGTTAATGACGTTAGTCTCTCTGCTCCACCATTTTCTGCAATAGTGATGCCTGGGTCACTGTCACCACCACCAAGGCCTTCACCAAATGTGTTCCCTGGACTTGGACTTTCCACCCTTTGAAACTGTAAGCAATAAATTTAGTTTTCATACAAATTACCCAGTTCCAAATATTTTGTCATAAGCAACAGAAACAGGTTAATAGAGCAGCCAAGTTCTTTGCAACTGTATAACAAGGGTGACACTTGTTCCAGTTTCCAATGAGATCTTCCTCATTTCCATCTGAGACCTCCTCAGAAAGGCCTTTACCATCCATATTTCTATCAGCATTCAGGACACCACCTCTTAACCCGTTTCTAAGACCTTCTAAACTTTCTCTGGTCTTCTTCTAATCCCTCACCAAAATCTAGGCTTTTAAAAAATTTTATTATATTTTACCTTCTGAATATACATTGTAGTTGATTTTCATGACCCTTTACCCATTCAAAATCTAGGCTTTTTCTAGCCTGCTCCCACATTCTTCCAGCCTCTGCCCATCACACAGTTCCAAAACTGCTTCTGCATTTTCAGGTATTTGCTATAAGCAATGCCTCACTCCCAGTACCAATTTTCTGTATTAGTTTATTTCTGTTGCTTATAACAGAATACCTGAAACTGTATAATTTATAAAGAAATACAAATTTATTTCTTACAGTTTTGGAGGTTGAAAAGTCCAAAGTCCAGGGAACACATCTGGTGAGAGCCTTCTTTTGGCTGGGAAGACCCTGTTCTCTCTACAGGGTCTCATGATGACCAGGGTATCACATGGTAAGAATGGACTAAGCAAGAGAGAACTAACTTTCTCACTTGCTCTCCTTATAAAGCCATCAGAACCACACCGTTACACCATTAATGGATCAATCCATTCACAAGGGCATAATCCTCACAATCTAATCATCTTTTAAAGACACCTACCTTACAAATATCATAATTGGATTTCCCACTCTCTTAACACTGTTACAATGGAGATTAAGTTCCCAATACATGAATTTTCAGGGAACACATTTAACCCACAGCAGAGATTAAGAACATTGTTTTTTTTTTCAGATGTGAGGTGAATTACAGGATGTGTTCAAAATCCTGGGAGCACAAAAGGGAGTGGGGAATTAGGCATTAGCTTGGAGAAGGGAAAGGAGAGTGGGTCTGGACATGAAACTCCTTTAAGGTTGTTTTGAAGTTCCTGGATCTGTAAATGAAGGAATTGAATGCTTCTAACTCACACTCCCTTTCCCCGAACTTGGGATGTCATCCTGGAAACATTTACTGATAGATCCTGCTTTTCTCTATCCCTATTCCAAGCATTAGGAGTGGTGACTAATTCTTTTCTGTTTTAGAAAGCTAAGCTGTTACTGTAAAGGGCTAGTTACGCTTTCTGGATAGTATGGTCTCTTTCACAACTGCTCAACTCTGCTGTTGTACTGCAAAAGCAGCCAGAGACAATACATAAACAAGTGAGCATGACTGTGTTCCAATAAAACTTTATTTATAAAAATAGGTGGTGGGATGGATTTGGCCCATGGGCCATAGTTTGCTGCTCTGATTCAGATTACCACACAAACGTGACTGGGAGATTAGAAAGGCAGGACTGTCAGTTATTTGTCCTAATCTGTACTCCATTGTGATGAGTCATTATTGATTTAACTTGGTGAATCTTTTAGTAAACTCAAGGTAACAGCAGGCAATCCTCTTCTCCTAAAGATTTGGTCATTGTGTGCTGGATCTCAAGATACTGTTAATTTTTCCAAGTAAACAGTCTTATCATGGTATCTAAATTCTACTCTCAGTAAGTTATATACTCTTATATGAAAACAGAAAAGTTATGTTAGAACCTCAGAAGAAGGTATAATCCTATCCTTTAGATAATTTCTTTAATTCATTGAATTAATTTACAGGTATCTCAGAGCTCCTTGTTCAAAGCATTTGAGTACTTGTTTCTATTAACATGAAATAAAACCAGACCCAGAGATCTTTATCAAGCTAAAGGATCTTATTAGAAACCACAGCTGTTGTCGACCAGTACCCAAGGGGAGATGGTGGAGAACTGAAGAAACATGCTTATGGGATCAGGAGGGCTACACAGGCTGATGACCTGTGAAGCATCCTAGTTTATTTTAGGTTCCTTTTTATAAGCCAGTGAAAATAACAAATGTACTGATTAAATCAGTTATGTCTGGTACAAAGCTATTTATAGAACATCTTTAGCTGCCACAGGGCTTGAAGATTCATGGCTAACTACTTATCAACAAAATAGGAGCATAAGTTCCTCATTTGCAAAGCTATCAGGGTCCTGGGTTCAATCAAAGGTCAGACCTCAAGGGGAGGGAGAAGGGGAAGCAGGCAAAACAGGAAGCCAGCCTTGCTGCCCTATTCCCTAGTATAGCAAGGACTTTGTCAGCTTGCTATTCAGTACCTCACACACAATTGTAGTCTAATTTCTTTAACCATTCCAGGTTGAGTTTTAGGTCTAATTATTTCAGATTATCTGTTGTTATAGGACTGAATTTGTGTAGGATTCAAAATAAGGTGGCTTATGTGTTTAGATTGAGTTATCTCCAATATATCTGAAAAGTGGTGGCTTCGTGAAGCTTTTCTGTCACTCTTGAATATGGTGTATTTCTGCACCACCTAAGGGCCAGAACGTAGTCAAAGGGGGCATGTGATCCAGGTTAGGGTC
>NW_007728485.1:98649-101452 GCF_000696425.1 Galeopterus variegatus
GGACTTTGTCAGCTTGCTATTCAGTACCTCACACACAATTGTAGTCTAATTTCTTTAACCACTCCAGGTTGAGTTTTAGGTCTAATTATTTCAGATTATCTGTTGTTATAGGACTGAATTTGTGTAGGATTCAAGATAAGGTGGCTTATGTGTTTAGATTGAGTTATCTCCAATATATCTGAAAAGTGGTGGCTTCGTGAAGCTTTTCTGTCACTCTTGAATATGGTATTTTTCTGCACCACCTAAGGGCCAGAACGTAGTCAAAGGGGGCATGTGATCCAGGTTAGGGTCTGTTGGATAAAGTTTGGTAATTCAAACATAAGGGAAGAACTCAGACGCAGTGGCCATTAGGCAATATGGCTCTTCTGGGCTATGATGTTAGGTACAAAGCATCTTTGGACCAGCCTATCACCAAACTCCAGTTACCAGGAGAGTGGGTAATGAGCCGCTGACACCCAGTCAGCCTGGCATTTCCCACTAGCTCAGAGACTGAGTCAGACATCCTATAACTGGTTGTTAGCAGACTTCGAGTTGGGCTATGCCAGAAAAAGATAGGAGAAGCTATTGTTATGTAGTGGTTCATTTAATCTGCATACATTTACAAAGCACCTGCTATGTACCAAACATTATACTAGGTACTGGAAGGGGTGGGGGGCAGGTGCAGTCAAGACAGAAAAATTCTAACTTGTTGGACTTGTGGGAGAGACGGACTATAAGTACATAAAGAAACAATATTATTTGCTTTTAGGCCTAGGAATGGGAATGGTTTTCAGCTGTTGCTAGCCTTGGGAGATTAATGATCCCTTACTGGTTTTGCTGCTCAAATCTTTATAAAGCATCCCCTTTTAAATTCTCCTTTTGGGATCCTGACTAATACAGGTGGCAAAGACCTTGGAATGACTGAGGAAGAGCAAGAAGGCCAAGATGATTGGAGAATAGCGACTAGTGGAATGAGTGGTAGGAGGTGCAGTTGGAGAGGACTGGATCAGTTCCTGAGGGCTTTAAAGGTTGTGCTAAGGAGTTTGGATTGTATTCTTTGTGAAATGGGAAGACATTGGTGGTTTTAAGCAGGTAGATGTGATATGAATTATGCTTCAAGAAGATAATCTGGGTCTTCTAGGTAAGAAGGCTGCTGGAGTAGGTGTGGGGACTGGAAGCAAGAGGATCAGTTAGGAGGTGTTGGGTTCAGAGAGGTCAGCACTGTGGGTGATGGTGGCTGTAAAGGAGGTGGGGAGAACGGATTGGGTTTAGGATAAAGTCTGAACTTAGTGCCAGCTGTGAGGAACAACTTGGGTTTTCTGGTGGGTTCATATGGGACATGAGAGAAAGAGAAGAATCAAGAAAGACTTAAGTTTTTGGCCAGAGTAACTGTGNCTAACTGTAAGTGAGGCTGAGAAATGTAATCTTCCTGTGGGCCCAGGAAGCGGGGGAAATGGGTTTTTTAACTAGTTTTCAAATTCATCCTTCTGGATGCCAAATACCAATTTTATCCTTCGTCCTCTCATAGGATAAATACACTCTTCCCCCTCCCTGTGGGCCAGAGCCCAAAAGTCTCATCTAGTTACTCTCTCCAACTCCAAGCTGACAATCTCTGGATGAAGTTCAGTCATCTTCAACAGGGCAGGATGTGGTCCAACTTTTGAATAAATAAGTAAGTTTTGGGCATTTTATTCACACATTACACAGTGCTTTAGCAGGCACAGGTTACTCCCATTTGGAAAGGAAGGAGTGAGAACCACACAGCAGTCACTGATCCAGTACTTGGTGAAATTCTGTGCCACAGAGCTTAGGAGATCTCTCTGCTCTGACACTGGGCACAGTTCTTTCATTAGACCCAGTTCTGCTGCCTGCAAAGTACTTTCTTATCCACTATTTTCCATAATCCCCGTGACTCTACCCTTTGGGAAGTTCTTTCTTGTCAGTGACCACTTCTGAGCACATGAAGGAATCTTCCATACAAGATTTACTGTGGAGTTTTTTTTTAAAACATCCTGCAAATATCCTTGAAAACATTTTAACTCTGCCCTTCAGCCTAGTTACAAAACAACATTGTAGTGTTTGTACTTTAGAAAGTGACTCAACTGAATTCTCAGAATAGTTGTGGTGCAATGGCTGGCTTTTTTTTTTTTTTTTTTGGCATATACCTAAGGCCCACTGAGAACAAAGTGTCCTTCAGGCAGACTGGCCAGAGTCCAAAGGGATGCTGACAGTGCCGTCTGAGTTCCAGAATCAGCAACAGATAAAGGCCGTGTTCCAAGGGTCTCACATTGCATTAGAAGTATGAAAGAGTATTGCAGATATACCAACTATTTACATATTATAGTTGTGTTCATCAAACATCAATTTTATATTTTTAATAATTTATAAACTGCATTAACTAAGAAAATTCAGAGTGTGTAGAACTTAGTAAATAATGCTTATTTTTCTTTTTTGGGGTATTTTAAGTTAATTATTAGTGTATATTAATAATTAATTAGGTAATTTCATTGATATATGGTTGTATACTTACCAAATTATGAAAGCATATCCAATATAAATTAAATGATGCCCTATTTTTTACTATTTTTTGCAAAATAAGTAAGATGTGTTTATAATTCTTAGGAAAAAAAGCTGAATTTAAAAAATTGTTCATAAAATGTACC
This sequence comes from Galeopterus variegatus, assembly GCF_000696425.1. NCBI lineage: Eukaryota > Metazoa > Chordata > Mammalia > Dermoptera > Cynocephalidae > Galeopterus > Galeopterus variegatus. The sequence continues at coordinate 101,292 of NW_007728485.1, forward strand.
TATGTTTAGAATCATAGAATTACATAGGATAAAACTGGAGGGACTTTATAAGCTATTAGTTCACATCTTCATCTTGTACTTAGTCCTGTAGAATATTACTTTTTAGGGAAAAATATGCCACCAAACTCTTCATGGAGAAATATTTATTTGAGGAACTATAT
>NW_007728485.1:101928-103312 GCF_000696425.1 Galeopterus variegatus
AATTGTTCATAAAATGTACCTATGTTTAGAATCATAGAATTACATAGGATAAAACTGGAGGAACTTTATAAGCTATTAGTTCACATCTTCATCTTGTACTTAGTCCTGTAGAATATTACGTTTTAGGGAAAAATATGCCACCAAACTCTTCATGGAGAAATATTTATTTGAGGAACTATATAGAGGTACATCAGATGTTATATATTAGATCCTAACATGTGTCTCATAAAAAGTAAGTTTAATTTGTAATTACCATTGTGTTTGTAAGGCACAAATATTATTTAATTAAAGTGTTCAGGTAATTTGAGTGCGTTTGGAGTATCAAGATGAAGCCTTAGAAACTATTAGGCAGATATATACAATTCAATGAGCATCTTAGTTTTCTGTTGCTTATAACAGAATACTTAAACTGGGTAATTTATAAAGAAATAAAGTTTATTTCTTATAGTTTTGGAGGCTGAGAAGTCTGAGGTCAATGGGGCACATCTGGTGAGGGCCTTCTTCCTGGTGGGGAGTCTCTGCAGAGTCCTAAGGAAGTGCAGGGCTTCACATGGTGCGAGGGCAAGAGCTTGCTTACATGCTCTCTACCTGTACTTAAAAAGCCACCAGTCAACTCTCATGATAACCCATTAGTTCACTAACAAATTAATTCAAGAATGGATTAATCCATTCATGAGGGCATCATCCAATCACCTATTAAAGGCCCTACCTTTTAAATACCACAGTTGGATTTCCCATCCTCTTAATACTGTTACAATGCAGATTAAGTTTCAACATGAGATTTAGAGGGGGCATTCAAACCATAGCAGTGAGATTTATGGCATCATGTGGACCCGTATGTAAAGGAAGAACTGGACCATAGTAATGATTTGTTGATGTTGAGCATCTTAGTGATCAGTGAGGTCCAGTACACAAGTCACGTATTGGTATCATACCTGCCATAAAGACAGTCAAAGTGAAGAGGTGAGCTAGTAGCCCTCAGGTACAGGTAGGTTTTTTACTACAGTGGTTCACAGCCACCTAGGATGACATTGAAAGGGTCAGTGCTGATCATGGTACCAAAATTGGAGTAGCAGGAATATAGGGAAAGGGAAGGAGGTTTCACTGACAACAAATATTGTTGGTCCTGTAGATGATAGAGTTGAAAACAGAACTTTTAAAGTAGCAAGTTGAACACTCTAGACCAATTGGACTTGGCAGATATCTACAAAACATTCCATCCAACAACCTCTTGAATATTCATTCTTCTCACCAGCACATGGATCATTCTCCAGGATAGATTACATGTTTGGTCACAAATCAAGTCTCAACAAGTTCAAAAACATTGGAATTATCCCATGTATTTTTTCAGACCACAATGGATTAAAATTAGAAGTCAATAACA
>NW_007728485.1:104522-106294 GCF_000696425.1 Galeopterus variegatus
GAGTGAGCCACGGGGCCGGCCCCCAAAAAAGTTTGTTTTTGAAAAGATAAATAAAATTGACAAAACCATTAGCATGGCTAACTAAAAAAAAGAAGAGAGAAGACCCAAATAACAAAAATTAGAAATGAAAAGGTGACATTACAGCCGATACTTCTGAAATACAAGGAATCATTCAAGACTATGATAAACAACTATATGCCAACAAATCTGAAAATCTGGAGGAAATGGATAAATTTCTGGACACNAAAGTAGCAAGTTGAATATTTAAAAACTCAGCTGGGTCTGCATGAAGAGGTACGGAAAAAAAATGGATGAGTATGGACACTAGAAGAAGTGGAGCCAGATCCCACTGCTGCAGAAGAGGAGGCTGAGAGCAACGTTCCTGCTCCCTTGAAAGCAGCACAAGTCACTCGGGGCCCAGAGAACTCAAAAGCAGAGGAAACGCAAAGTTGTGAGGAGCAGAATGAGGTTTGGGCAATATCAGTCCTTGCTGGCCCCTAACAGTATAGACTTTATGAAAGCATTTACAGTACTTATGGTAATCGTCACCATTATCATGGCTAGCATTTATTGGTTACAGACTGTGTTGTAGGCACATTTCTAAGTGCTCCATATGCATTAACTCAATCCTTAAATCAATAGATGAGTAGGTAATTTTAGTAACTCTAGTTACAGGCAAGGAAACTGACTCACAGTAAGGTTAAGGAAATTGCTGACATTTAACACAGCAAGAAAAGTGTAGAGCTAGGTTTGGAACCTGAGCAATCAATCTGATAGCAGACCTCATTTGATCACAATGCCAAGAAATCTTTCTAGAGGATAATTTTTAGCTGGAGACTAATAATAACTGATTTAACGCTGATTGGAAGAGGACTGCTCTGTGCTAAGTGCTTTATATGCGTTACCTAACTTAGTTCTATGCATCGAGTTAGGGACTCGGGGAAAGGCAAGGCTAAGTGGCTTACTGAGAGAAGGAGTGAGTAGAGGGGAGCTGTGTCCCTTGGCAGAGCCCAGGCCACTGCAAATATGTCCATTTTAGAGAAAAGGGAGAGAGGCATTTCAGATGCCACAGTTGGAGAAAAAAGGCCACAGAGGGTGGAATTTCTTCAGAACCATGAAAGCCCACAGTGGTAAGGTGGCAATTAACTCATTCCTCCTCCTTGTTATGGTCACTTGCCAGCTCCTGGGCCACTTACTTTTCACCGCATACCTTGACACGTTAGCTGCTCATTCTTCATTACCACCCCTTTCAATTCTTGGTGATTTTATTATCCACATGGACCACCTCTTTTTTTTTAATGCTTAATGTCTTTCACCCTCCCTCAGTTAATCACTTCAGTGACCATGCCCTAGGATGACTTTCTTTACCAGTAATTGGGAACTCTCCATAATCACAATTGCAAACATCTCATCACCTATCCAGCTCACTCCCACTGTACCCTGACCCCAACAACAGTGCCACCTATGCCAAATTATCCACATCTGTGTTCGTATCTTCTACCTTTCCTCTTGTTACTGTGGATGAGCTATCTGAACACCTACATCCCATCTGTTCCTGCCTATTCAAGGATATCACTTCTACCACCTACCTGCCCCACCCACACCATCAGTTTTCCTCTCTTTCCTGTAATATCTCCCATCTTAAAGCTTGCTCCCATATCCTACCTCAGATACTGCCTCAATTTTTTCTTCCTAATAGCAAAACTCCTGAAACAATTGACCATATTTATTGTTTCTAGATACTCTCCTTCTAGTCTCTCTTGAATCCTCTC
>NW_007728485.1:107777-110729 GCF_000696425.1 Galeopterus variegatus
TCTTGTGAAACTTCCTTGTCTTGTCAATAAAAAGAAAGGCTGATTTTGAATCAGGGCTGCTACCCTGATGGACGACAGCCCCTCCAGGCCTCATTGATGGTATTTAAGTGAATTCTTTCTCTTTTTTCCATCTTGGTTACACAGAAAAAAGTGTAACAGGAGAGAGGGAAGTGAGGAGAGTATTTTATTTTAAGAAATGAAGTGAGAAATACTGGGGAGACAGAAGAGCTTTGGGTCCTATTTGAGTCAAAAAGAGGAACAAGATTGTAGTTTCAAAGGACAAAAATTTAAGGCTATTGAACTTATTGACAGCTCCAAACCACTGACCAGTAATGAAATAAGACGATAAAAATGCTCACTCTTGGGAGTGTGATTGGTTTAAACTCTTTTGAGTTTGTGCAATATGTAGTAATGATGAAGATACATGGCACTCTGACTCAGAAGTTCCCCTCTTAGGTTTATATCCTAGGCAAAGTCTGTGTGTGCCCAGGGAGACATGGCAGGTATGTCCACAGTGGCACTGATGGTAATAGAAAAGTGTTGAAAATAACCTAAACATCTGACAATGGAGGAAGAGATATGTAAATTGTGGCACGTGATACAAAGAAACAAATTGTGATATTATATTCATATCCTGCAGTGCTACAGCACTGAAAAGAATTAAACCAGGGCATATGTTTGAACATGGACGAATAACACAAACATAATGTTGAGCAGAAAAAGAAAATTGTAGTAAAATACATACAGTATGATAATTTAAATCTGTAAACAAGTGTACTAAAAGTATAAAAAAAGCAGGGAATGAGAAACATCAGACTCAGGAAGGAGGAGATAATTTATGGAAGAGGAAAAGGGATGCTGTCTGGGAGAGGTTCCAAGGAGCTTCATCTGTCCAGTAATGCTGCATGTAAGTTTGCGTAAGTACATGAGTGTTTGCTATATTTTACATCTTCACATAAAAAAGTTCAGCCTANAACAATTGACCATATTTATTGTTTCTAGATACTCTCCTTCTAGTCTCTCTTGAATCCTCTCTAATCAGAAATTTTGTGATTAATGTACCAAAGCAGTTCTTGTCAAATTCAGAAGTGGCCTCCGCATTATCAAATTTAGTGTAATTTTCCAATAACACCAATAACTATCCTGCACCTCCAAATACTCACATAGATCCTCTCTTTGGGAGATGGAGAGGGAAAGGCAGAATTCTGAACTTGCCTGACAACTTGTGAAATGACTTAGTAGTAACTAATTTAACCACATTTACCAGGCCACTGATTCCATTTTCTTTTCTGGTTTGGTTAGGGGCTCACTGTCAGAAATTAAATTTAGTTATAGGAAAATTTAAAAAGTTATATTTTGGGGGATCTTAGGCTTATTTTCCATTAAACTTACTGCTGCAAAAAGAGCAGGGGGCAGTTGAATGTAGAAGGATGTTAAGATCTGTAAAGTGTAGTGGGTTAGAAATCTTGATTGTCCTTTGGTCTTAGAATAGGNCATTAAACTTACTGCTGCAAAAAGAGCAGGGGGCAGTTGAATGTAGAAGGATGTTAAGATCTGTAAAGTGTAGTGGGTTAGAAATCTTGATTGTCCTTTGGTCTTAGAATAGGGTTTTTAGGTAATGTATGAATGATCCAAAAGGCTCTTGAGTAGGGGATGAAAGTCCACAGATAAGTTTGGCAAAAGCAATCTAATCAGTTCTAATCACTGTTTAGGGATGGGATTGTGTACTTTGATTATTTTAGGTTTCTGGTTTGATTCTAGCATGAATGATTATTGACTATTTAAACTACTGATTGTTCTTTAGATATGTTAAGAAAACTACTTAAATGGTGTTTAAATATGCTAAATAAATTGCTGCAGGAAGTATGTAGAAAAGAAAATGTTTACTAAGGACAAGCTGTTTGTTGGTGAATTGACCTAGCTTTTTACAAATTACATTCTGGAATGTCACATTGTTAATTTACTGCTGTTACTAGTTTTACACTGCCTGTTTTTATGTCCTTTGATGATTAAATCAACTAATTTTTCTTGTGAAACTTCCTTGTCTTGTCAATAAAAAGAAAGGCTGATTTTGAATCAGGGNAGTGGACCGGTCTCTATATGGGATCCGAACCCTCGGCGGGAGTGCCGCCACGCTCCCAAGCACCACACTCTACTGAGTGCGCCACTGGGCCGGCCCTGCCTGTCACAGTTTTAATGTGAACTTTCTTATTCTCTGACCATTCAATTTTAAAGCAGCCTTTTCATATTTTATTGCTATTCTACCTTCTATAATTTCTCTGAGGATACTAATTCTTGAACTGTCTTTGTTTCCTCTAATGTAAGTTTGATTTATTCATTCTGTTTGTTTTATTCTATGCTACTGGATTTGCTCAAATATCTAGTATCATGTCTGTTTTCCATTTCTTCAGGTATTTTGGTACTCTGATGACCAACCCACCCTTCTCTACTGTTCCTGGATTTTTGTTGTTGTTGGTATTTTTTAAAATTGGATTTTGGGAGCAATGGGAGATAAAAATATATGTTGAGTCAATCACCTCAAACCAGTTTCATGCTTTTTCTTAAAAAAAAAAATCAAATTATTGCTATATCTGCCAGATCCATGAGAAATTCTGATGTCTCCAACTGGTACAAGAAAAAAAAAAAAGAATCGAAATGAGACAATATGTTGAACTAATAACCTTGCTTCTTCCTTTTGCCAATTCCTATGTAAATGACATTTTTCCTAATCCCTTGCAGAAGCTTATAAAAGAAAGAAAGAGTTAAGATACAGATTTTTAAATAAATTTTACCAAATTGGTTTTAAGATTCAAAAGGGAAGGCCCGACAGCAGTTGGGGACAGAAAAATAGAAAAGAGGACAGAGGAGGGAGACCACCTCACTTTGTTTTTAGGGAGAAGACTAGAGGAAGATCTCCTGGTCAGCAGGGGGTGGGGTGGGGTGGGGTTCGGG
>NW_007728485.1:110982-111747 GCF_000696425.1 Galeopterus variegatus
CGGGGGGGGGGTACTGAGGAACCGAGAGAAGAGAGCCTAACTTGGTGCAACAAGGTGGAAAGAGTGGAGTACCACTTGGACCAGAGCCTGGGAGCAGAGAAAGTATCTGCAGATGGCTGGTTGCCAGCCTCATGCATGCCACACCACCTGGAAGAAGTAACTGTAGCAGTACTTCTCTTTGTTGTGGGGTGTTGTCCTTGTATAGACATGTATATACAAGATACTTGTATAGATACATATGAAGCTGGTGGATGTGCCAGAGTTGGTGAATGCTACTAGTGCCTGGAGATTATGCACATCCCCTGTCAGACTGCACTGTGAGGATATCCCCTGTTTTCAATGGTCCAGGACCATTTAGTTTCTGTTCCCCAGCCTGAGATGAAGATGGGAAGCCTTGGCATCCAGGGGACTGTTGGGGGAAGGGAAAAGAAGCATCAGCTCCCACTTGTCTGGTTTAGGATGGGCTACATGAAGTCTTCTTCATTCTCCCTTGTTCAGTGTTATATGTATGATGGTGACTGGCTATCAGAAAAGAAAACTACAAGCCAATATCTCCAATGAACATAGGTGCAAAAATCTCTGAGAAAATACTATCAAACCCAAATTAATAGCATATTAAAAGGATCATACATTATGACCAAGTAGGATTTATCCTTGGAATGCAAAGATGGTTCAACATAAATCAATTAATATGATATACTACATCAACTGATTGAAGAATAAAAATCACATGATCATTGCAAAAGATGCAGAAAAAGCAATTCA
>NW_007728485.1:112911-113760 GCF_000696425.1 Galeopterus variegatus
AAAACTGAAAACTTTCCCTCTATTATTGGAAACAAGGCAAGGATGCCCACCCTGTCCACTTCTGTTAAACGTAGCACTAGAAATCTTATCCAGAGCAATTACGCAAGAAAAAGTAATAAAAGTCATCCAAATCTGAAAAGAAGTAAAATTATCTCTGCAGATGACATGATATTATGAAGAAAATCCCAAGAACTCCACAGTAAAACTCCTAGAACCAATATGTGAATTCAGCAAAGTTGCAGGAAACAAAGTAAACATACAAAAATCAGTTGTGTTTCTATACACTAACAAACTACCTGAAAAAGAAAATAAGAAAACAATCCCATTTACAACATCATCAAAAAGAATCAAATACTTAGCAATAAATTTAACCAAGGAAATGAAAAAGTTATACTCTGAAAAATACAAAGCAAATGAAGTTGCTTGGAGGCAGCAGGGGAGAAGGAGGTCTTGGTGGCACCCAGGCCAGCAAGACACTAACAGGGTTCCTGTGGACCCACATATGAGCAAGGAGCCACAGACAACTGAAAATAGGAGCCAGAGTCCAGTGAGTCATGGGACCAGTGCATGTCCCATCCCATGGAAAGTGTTTAGATGCAGGGGATAAGGAAGACAGGCCCACCAGGGTAACACTGGGGCACAGCATGGACAGCTGATCTGCCCTCCAACTCAGTGCAGGACCACTCAGTGGAGACTGGTCAGGACTATAGAACTGCAGGGGTGCAGTTTGCTGAAAAGACTCGGGCCCAGACCAGAGTTTCCATACAACCCAGGTGTATCAGTCCTCACAAGATCTGGAAGTTCATATAAGGTCAACAATTAAAAACCTGAGCTGCACAAAAAGCCTTC
>NW_007728485.1:114422-118650 GCF_000696425.1 Galeopterus variegatus
GAAGGCCTCAGCCATGCCCCCCCAGCATCTGCAACCAGCCCAGTGACAACCACTGAGCTGCCGCAGGAAGCACCTTGAGTTCCTGAGCCAGGGTGGTGAAGGGCCAACGGCCTCAGCCACACCCTCCCAACATCTGCAACCAGCCCAGTGACAACCACTAAACTGCCACTGGTAGCACCTTGAGCTCCTGTGCCGGGGTGGTGGGGGGCCGAGGGCCTCAGCCATGTTCCCCTGACATCTGCAACCATCCCAGTAATGACCACTGAGTGTCTGCTGGGGGTTGGGGGCCCAGGGGCCTCAGCCATGCCCCTCTGACATCTGCAACTAGCCGAGTGATGACCACCAAGCTGCCACCAGAAACACCCTGGGCTCCCAAGCCAGGGTGCTGTGGGCCATGGGCTTCAGCTCCACCCACCTGACATCTGCATCCAGCTCAGCAACAACTGAGCAGCTGCTGGAAGCCCCCTGGTCTCTGCTGCTGGAAGAGGGGCGTGCCATGGTCCTTGACCATGCCCCCCTCCTCCTCCCATCTTATTTCCCTCCTTCTTCCCCTTTCCCCCTCCTCCCTAACTACTTTGCAACATCTTAGAATGTAATAACACACAAAAAAAAACTTTAAAAAAGTACAAATCATTGCTGAAAGAAATTATAGAAGTCCCAGTATATTAGTCCACTTCTGTTGCTTATAACAGAAGATCTGAAACTGGGTAATTTATATAAAAATAACATTTTTCCTTACAGTTTTGGAGGCTGGGAAGTCCAAAGTCTAGGGAACACATCTGGTGAGAGCCTTGTTGGTGAGGGGTGACTCTTCACAACAATGCAGGGTATCACATGGCAAATGACTTGAGCAGGAGAGATCTGACCTGCTCACTTGCTCTCCTTATAAAGCCATCAGAACTATGCCCATTACCACCCATTACAATCCATTCACTAGGGCATGATCTTCACAATCTAATCACCTTTTAAAAGGCCCACATTTCAGTTACCACAATAAGATTTCCCACAATCAACCCTGTTACAGTGGGGATTAATAAATGAACCTTTGGGGGATCACAATTTTATACATAGCACACAAGTGGAAAGGCATCCTGTGTTCGTGGATTGGTGGACTTAATATTGTCAAAATGTCTGTGCCACCAGAAGCAATCTACAGATTCAATGAATTACTGTCAAAATCCCAGTGGCATTTCTTTTTTTTTTACAGAAATAGAAAAACAATCCTAAAATTCATATGGAACCATAAAAGACCCTGAATAGCCAAAGCAATCCTGAGAAAGAAGAACAAAGCTGGAAGAATCATATTCCTTATTTTGAAATATACTACACAGCCGTAGTAACTTAAATACTGGCATAAAAACAGATACATAGACAAATTGAGCAGAATAGAGAGTGCCAAAATAAACCCAGACATACAAAGTCAAATGATCTTCAACATGGTGTTCAGACCACACAGTGGGGAAAGGAGTCTCTTCCACAAATGGTATTGGGAAAACTGGATATAAACTAATAAGAAAGAATTAATTTCGGCCCATATACAAAAATCAATGCAAAATGAATTAAAGATTTAAACATGAGGCCTGGACTTTGAAACTCCTAGAAGAAAACTTAAGGGAAAAGCTTCATGACACTGGGCTTGGAAATGTTTTCTTGAATATGACACCAAAAGCACAAGTAACAAAAGCAAACTTAGACAAATGAGACTATATCAAATTAGTAAACTTCTGCACTGCAAAGGAAACCATCAGCAGAGTGAATTGGCAGCCTAGAGAAAGGGAGTAAATACTAGAAAACCATGTGTCTAATAAGGTATTAATATCCAAAATGTACAAGGAACTCTTACAGCTCAACAGCAAAAACCCAAAACAAAACAAAAACTGATTAAACATTGGACAAACAAGTTGAGTAGACATTTATCCAAGGAAGATGTATAAATGGGCTTCAGATGTGTGAAAAGATGCTCGACATCACTAATCTTCAAGGGAATGGAAATCAAAATCACAATTTACACCTGTTAGGATGGCTATTATAAAAGAATAACCCCCAAACAAAAATCCCCCCAAACTAAAGATAACAGCATTGGTGAGGATGTAGAGAAACTTGAACATTGTAACACTGTTGGTGGGGAATGTAAAATGGTGCAGGCACTCTTCAAAAAAGTATGGTGGTTCCTGAAAAACTTAAAAATATACTTACCATATGATCTATCAATCCCATTTCTGGATATATATCCAAAAGAATTGATGTCAGAATCTCAAGGAGATAACTGCACTTACACGTATATTGCAAAATTATTAACAATAGTCAAGATATGGGAACAACTTAAATGTCATTTTAAAAAACTTTTAATTTATCAATATACAAAGTAGTTGATTTTCGTGTACCTTTACCAATTCCTGCTTTACGCACCTCCCTCTACCCCCTCCATCAACATCATGTCTGTTCACCTGTAATAACAAGTTCCAGGAAATGTGATTGTTGTGCCTACTTTTTGTCTCCTGACCATTTATTTGTTTGCATATTTATTTATTTACTTTTATTAGCTCCCACAAATAAGTGAGAACATGCTGTATTTCTCTTTCTGTTCCTGGCTTATTTCACTTAATATAATTTTCTCTAAGTCTGTCCATGTTGCTACAAATTGTAGTATTTCATTTTTTTTAAATAGCAGAGTAGTATTCCATTGTATAGATATACCACATTTTCCTTATCCACTCATCTGATGATGGACATTTGGGCTGGTTCCAACTCTTGGTTATTGTAAATAGCACTACAATAAATATGGGAGTATAGGTATCCTTTGACATGATGATTTCCATTCCTCTGGGCATATACCCAGCAGTGGAATAGCTGGGTCATAGGTAGATCTATCTGTAATTGTTTGAGGAACCTCCATACCATTTTCCGTAAAGGCTACACCATTTTGCAATCCCACCAGCAGTGTAGGAGGGTTCCTTTTTCTCCACAACCTCGTCCGCATTTATCATTCTCAGTTGTTTGGATATTAGCCACCCTAACTGGAGTGAGATGGTACCTCAAAGTGGTTTTGATTTGCATTTTTTTAATGCTGAGTGATGTTGAGTATTTTTTCATGTGTCTGTTGGCCGTTCGTATATCTTCCTCTGAGAAACGCCTATTCAACTCATTTGCCCGTTTTTTAATTGGGTTACTTAGCTTTTTTTTTTTTTTTTGCTGTTAAGTTGTATGCGTTCCTTGTATATTCTGGATATTAATCCTTTGTCAGATGTATATTTTGCAAATATTTTCTCCCACTCTGTTGGTTGTCTTTTTCCTCTGTTGTTTCTTTTGCTGTGCAGAAGCTTTTTAGTTTGATATAAATTTATTTTTCCTTTTGTTACCTGTGCTTTTGGGGTCATATTCATAAAGTCTGTGCCCAGTCCTACTTCCTGAAGTGTTTCCCCTATATTTTCATCAAGGAGTTTTATTGTTTCAAGATGTATATTTAATTCTTTAATCCATTTTTAGTTGATTTTGGTATATGGTGAGAAGTATGGGTCTTGTTTTATTCTCCTACATTTGAATGTCCAATTTTGCCAGCACCATTTACTGAAGAGGCAGTCTCTTCCCCAGTGTGTAGTCTTGGTGCCTTTGTTGAAGATCAGATGGCTGTAGGTGTATGGGTTGATTTCGGTATTCTCTATTCTGTTCCGTTGGTCCATGTGTCTGTTTTTATGCCAGTACTATACTGTTTTGGTTACTGTAGCTTTGTAGTATAGTATAGTCAGGTAGTGTTATGCCTCCAGCTTTTTTTTTTTTTTTCTCAGAATGCTTTCGCTATTTGCAATCTTTTTTTATTCCATATGAATGTTAGGATTGTTTTTTCCATTTCTGAGAAAAATGTCATTGGAATTTTGATGGGGATTGCATTGAATCTGTAGATCACTTTGGGTACCATGGGCATTTTTGCAATGTTAATTCTTCCAATCCAAGAACATGGGATATCTTTCTGTCTTCTTGTGTCCTATTTAATTTCTCTCCACAGTGATTTGTAGTTCTCTTCATAGAGATTTTTCACATCCTTGGTTAACTTTATTCCTAAGTATTTTATTTTTTTGGTGACTATTGTATATGAGCTGTCTTTATTGATTTCTTTTTCTGCTAGTTCATTGTTGTTGGAGTATAGACATGCTACTGATTTTTGTGTTTGTTTTGTATCCTGCAACTTTGCTGAAATCATTTATCAACTCTAAGAGTTTTTTTGTAGAGG
>NW_007728485.1:119109-121119 GCF_000696425.1 Galeopterus variegatus
TCCATCAGGTTTTCAAGTTTCTTGGGTTTTGGTTGTTCATAAGAGTCTCTAATCATTCTTTGCATTTCTTAAGTATTGGTTGTCATATCTCCTTTTTCATTTCTAATTTTTGTTATTTGTGTCTTCTCTTTTCTATTTTAGTTAGCCTAGCTGATGGCTTGTCTATTTTACATATCTTCTCAAAAACCAACTTTTTGTTTCATTGATCTTTTCTATTTTTTGGTTTCTATTTCACTTAGTTCTACTCTGATCTTCATTATTTTTTTCTGTCTACTACCTTTGGGGTTAGATTGTTCTTGTTTTTCTAGTTCTTTAAGGTGAAGTGTTAGGTCATTTACTTGTCATCTCTCCATTCTTCTGGAATAAACATTTATTGAGTTAAACTTCCCTCTTAACACTGCTTTTGCAGTATTCCACACATTTTGGTATCATGTGTCATTTTTTTCATCGATTTCAGTAAATTTTTCTGACTTCCCATTTAATTTCTTCTTGGACCCATATCTCATTTGGTATAATGTTGTTTAAATTCCATGTGTTTGTATAGTCTCCAGAGTTTCGTTTGTTATTGATTTCTAGTTTTAATCCATTTTGGTCTGAAAAGATCCATGAAATAACTGCAATTCTTTTGAATTTGTTGTGACTTGATTTGTGTCACAGAATGTGGTCTGTCCTGGAGAATGTTCCATGTGTGATGAGAAGAATGTATATTTTAAGGTTGTTGGATGAAATGTTCTGTAGACATCTGCTAAGTCCAACTGGTCTAAAGTGTTGTTTAGATCTTTTGAGTCTCTACTGATTTTTTGCCTAGATGGTCTGTCCAATGTTGAGAGTGGAGCATTCAGGTCCTCTACTATTATGGTATCAGTATCTATCTCTTTCTTTAGGTCTAATAGTGTTTGCTTTATAGGTCTGGCTGCTTATTTGTTGAGTGCATATATATTTATGATTGTTATGTCTTCTTGATGGATAGATTCCTTTATCATTATATACTGGTCTTCTTTATCCCTTTTTATGGTTTTTGTTTTAAAGTCTATTTTAGCCAATATAAGAATAGCTACTCCAGCTTGTTTTTCATTTCTATTTACATAGTATATCTTTTCCCATCCTTTCACTTTTAGTCTATGTGTTTCTTTAAAGGTGAGGTGAATCTCTTGAAGATAGCATATTGTTGGATCCATCATTTTAATCCAGTCAGTCAGTCTGTGTCTTTCAAGTGAGGAATTTAATCCTTTTACATTAACAGTTATTACTGAAAGGTATTGATTTACTCCTGGCATTTTATTGATTTTTGTGTGGATGTTTTAAATATTTTTTATTCCTTTCTTTCCGATTTACTGTTTGTCTTCTGTGTTTCTTGGTTTCTTGGGATGGTAGATAAACTTCTTTTTTCTTTATTGTTAGCATTTTAATTTTACTGGTGCATTTTGTTTTTTCTTGAGTATTCTTGTTGCTTTTCTGGTACCTGACCCAGTACTCCCTTGAGAGTTTCTTGTAAGGCTGTTCATGTGGCAATAAACTCCTGCAGTTTTTGTTTGTCTGGGAAATATACAATTTGTCCTTCATTTTAGAAGGATAGCCTTGCTGGGTAAAGTATTCTTGGATGGAAATTTTTGTCTTTTAGTATTTTGTGTGTACCGTCCCATTCTTTTCTGGCTTTTAGGGTTTCTGATGAAAAGTCTGCTGTTAGTCTGATAGGGGCTCCCTTATAGGTGACTTGACACTTTCCTCTTGCAGCTTTTAAGATTCTTTGTCTGTCTTTGAGCTTTGCCAATTTGACTATAATGTGTCATGGAGAGGATTTTTTTTAGTTCAATTTGTTTTGGGATCTTTGCACCTCCTGGATCTGAAGATCTGTATCTCTCCCTTTACCTGGGAAGTTTTCTGCTATTATTTTGTTGAATATGTTTTCAATGCCTTTTCCTTTTTCCTCCCCTTCTGGATCATCCATGATTCAGACATTTTGGTGCTTAAGGTTCTGCCATCTCTCTTAGATTTTCTGCACTATTTTTT
>NW_007728485.1:121913-137127 GCF_000696425.1 Galeopterus variegatus
TTTCTTCCTTTTTTTTTTTTTTTTTCCTTTTTGTCTTTTTTCGTGTCTGGCAACGGATCACAACCCTCAGTGTTACGCCCGCACCGGACCAGGACCGGCAACGGGATCACAACCCTCGGTGTTGCGCCCGCACCTTGCTCAGCCAGTGAGCGGGAACCGGTCTGTATGTGGGATCCGAACCCTCGGCGGGAGCGCCACCACGCTCCCAAGCGGCGCACTGTAGCAGTGCGCCACCGGGCCGGCCCCGTACATTTCTTCCTTTAGGTCCTGTATACTTTTTCTCATTTTGTTGTGTCATCTCACTGAGTCTTCTTGTATGTCATCAAGTTTCCTTCAAATTGTTGCTCAAAATTCCTTTTCAGTAATTTCAAAGACTTCCTGTTCTGTAGGATCTTGTATTTTAGAATTATTATATTCTTTTGGTGGTGTCATATTTTCTCATTTTTTCCTATTTATAGTATCTCTCCACTGGTGTTTAGTCATTTGGTAGAGAAATTACTTTTTCAAGTACTCTGGAGTGGGGTTAGCAGAGAGGGAGTTCCTCTTGCAGATGTGTTTTATAATAAAGATTGAATGGAGTGTTTTAGTATTGGTTTCAGGTAGACACTGTACTGTCCTCTGTAGGTATTTTGGCCAAATTCAGTGTTGGAGTTTTGTGAGAATGCCTCTGTGACCTAGTCCCTGGGGCACTTATTTATTTGCTGAGGTTCTTGATACTATATTTGTTTGTCAGGACATGGACAAGCTCTCAAATTCTGGGGGATAGTGCCTTGGAGTGTTGTCACTGTTAGGTTATAGTAGGTGTTCTTGGGCAGGACTGTTGGCATCCCGGCTAGCTCACTCTGACCCTGATGGGTGCACTGGGGTATACTAGTGCTCATTGGTTTGAATTGGTAACTCTGAATGGGTTTTCTCTTCTTTCTTTCCTCTTTCCCTGGGCTCTGCTGGTGATGCTCCTTCTGTCTATGCTGATGAGTAGTCACCAGGTAACCTGTGAGGTAGTGGTGGCTGCTGTTTTGGCAGCAAGCTGTCCTTGGCAGCAGTTGCTGTGTCAGTGGCTGTCATGGTCCACTCATTCTGTCTGCACTGGTGTCTGCAGCAGTGGCAGGGAGTGTTGCTGATACTTGGCTTCTTGTTGCTGCTGCTCCAGCAGGGCCTCTGAGGTGGTTGGGTGAGAATCTCAGGGGATGGTTCTTGCCTGTCTGGTTCACATGGGGCTTCCTATTGCTGCTGCTCTGGCAGGGCCTTTGTGGTAGCTGAGTGGGCCTGTTAGGGAGTGAGGCTGGTATTTGTCTTTCTGTGCCTAGCTTATTTCACTTAGCAATGTTCTCCACTTAGCAATTCCATCCATGTTGTTGCAAATGACAGAATTTCTTTCTTTTTTAAGGCTGGATAATATTTCATCATATGTATATGATGCATACATACATACACATACCACATTTTCTTTATCCATTCATCTGTTGAATCAACACTTAGGTTGATTCCATAACTTGGCTATTGTAAATAATGCTGCAATATTGTAAATATTTCTAAATAATTCTGCAAGGGAGTGCAGACATTTCTTTGACATACTGATCTCAAATATTTGGGGTAAATGCCCAGTAAGATTGCTAGAACATAAAGTAATTTTATTTTTAGTTTTTTGAGGAATCTTCCTATAATTTTCCATAATGACTGTACTAATGTGCATTCCCACCAGCAGTGTACAAGGGTTTTCTTTTCTCCACATCCTCACCAACATTTATGTTTCGGCTTTTTAATAATAGCCATTGTGACAGATATGATGTGATGTCTCATTGTGGCTTTAATTTGCGTTTCCCTAATGATTAGTATTATTAAGCATTTTTTCATACATCTGTTGGTCATTCCCATGTTTTCTTTTGAAAAATAGGTGTGGAGGTCTCTTGCCCATTTTTAATTGGATTGTTTTCTTTCTACAGAGTTATTTGAGTTCCTTACATATTTTGGATATTAATCCCTTATCAGATGTGTACCTTACAGATATTTTCTCACAATCCATAGGTTATCTCTTCACTCTTTTACTTGTTTTCCATGTTGTTTAAAAGCTTTTTTTATTTTGATATAATCCCATTTGGCTATTTTTGCTTTTGTTGCCTGTTCTTTTGGGGTCAAACCTGAAAAATCATTGCCCAGATGATTGTCATGTAGTCTTCCTCCTGTGTTTTCTTCTAGTATTTTTATAATTTCAAGTCTTGTTTTTAAGTCTTTAATATATCTTGAGTTGATTTTTGTATATGGAGTGAGATAAGGGTCCTGTGTCATTCTTCTGCATGTGGATGTCCAGAAGATACTATTTCCCACTGTGTATTCTTGTCACCTTTATTGGAAATGAATTGAGCATACAATTCATTGGGTTCTCTATTCTGTTCCATTGGCCAATGTATCTATTTTTATGCTAGTTCCATGCTGTTTGAATTACTATCTCTGTCTGGTTAGTTTGAAATCTGGGAGTGTGATGCCTCCAATTTTGCTGTTTTTCCTCATGATTGTCTTGGCTATTTGGGGTTTTTTGTGGTTCCATAAAATTTCATGAATTTTTGGATTGTTTTTACTATTTCTATTAAAAATGACACTGGAACTTTGGTAGGAGTTACACTGAATTTGTAGATAGCTTTGGGTACTGTGGACACTTTAACAATATTGATTCTATCATACAATAGACATGGAATATAATTCCACTTATTTGTGACTTCTTCAATTTTTTTGTTAATATTTTGTAGTTTTTGATATGCAGGTCTTTCATCTTCTTGGTTCAATTTCTTCCTAAGCAATTTTTTTGTAGGTATTGTAAATGGGATTATTCTCTTGATTTCTTTTTTTTGAAAGTTTGTTTTTAGGATATGGAAGTGCTACTGATTATTGTGTGTTAATTTTGTATCCCACAACTTTACTATATATGGTTATTCTGTTTTTTGGTGCACTTTCTGTATAGAAGATTATGTCATCAGCAAACAGCAACAATTTCATTTCCTTCTTTCTTATTTGGATGTCTTTTATTTTTTTTCTCTCACTTAATTGCTCTGGCAAGGACTTCCAATATTATGTTGAATAGAAGTGGTGAGAGTAGGTATCATTGTTGTGTTCCAGATCTTAGAGGGAAAGGTTTCAGTTTTTCACTGTTGAGTATAATGTTAGCTGTGGACATATCATATATGGCCTTTACTATGTTGAGGTGCTTCCTCTATACCTAATTTGTTGAGAGTTTTTTTTTTTCCTTTTTGTCTTTTTTCGTGACCGGCAACGGACCGCAACCCTCAGTGTTGCGCCCGTACCGGACCAGGACCGGCCACAGGATCGCAACCCTCGGTGTTGCTCCTGCCCCTCGCTCAGCCAGTGAGCGGCTGGTCTGTACATGGGATCCGAACCCTCGGCGGGAGCGCCACCGCGCTTCCCAAGCGGCGCACTACAGCAGTGCGCCACCGGGCTGGCCCCTGTTGAGAGTTTTTTTATCATGAAAAGATGTTAAATTTTGTCACTTGCTTTTTCTGCATCTAATGAGGTGATCATATGGTTTTTCCCTTCATTATTGACTGTGTACATTGAACCATCTTTGCATCCCAGGGATAAATCCCACTTGATTATGATGAATGATCCTTCAATATGTTATCAAATTCAGTTTGCTAGAATTTTGTTGGGGATTTTTCCATCTATATTCATCAAGAATATTGGCCTGTAGTTTTCTTATCTTGCAGTGTTTTTGTCTGGCTTTGCTATTTTTGCTCAGCAGTTGGACAGGGTTGCAGGAGAGGCCCCGAAGTTAGGTGGAGTCACTGATCAAGATGATTGGCACGAGCTTCTATGCTCAGTACAAATGGGTGGTTAAGGTTTGCCTCCAGGACTAGGTGGACCTTTGCATGGCTTTGAGGCTGGGATGAGAACTGCTTAAATTCCCATGTGTGGCAGAACCAGTCCCTCCCTGCTCATTGCCAAAATTTGTTGTCATCTTCCTCCTTGGTAGAGCCCTTGGAGGGGTCCGAGGCTGGCTGTCTAGGAATTCAAGCCAGGTAGAACTTACCACCACTCTGGAGCCACCAGCTTGGTTCTGCATGTGGGCTATGCAGTTAGATAATACCTCTGGTGGGACACCACTGCCGCCAGGTACACAGAGCCACCACCGAGCTCCATGCACTGGTCGCTGTGGGCTCTGTCTCCTTGCTTTGTTGCTACCTGACCCCAGGTGGTCTATCCATGTAACTTCCCCTGCATTCCCTGTGAGGTGAGACCATAGTGGCCTTCTTGGGAAGTGTCTTGGAAGGCTAGGGGAGCTGGATGTCCACCTCTGGTTCTCTTTTCCCACTGTAGAACCAGGGACCCTGGGGAGTCCTGTTTGAGTGGCACAGTGCAGAGTTGGAGGAGAAGGAGCAATGCCGTGAAAGGAAGACCATTTCTCTCACCCTTATGCGTTTTTGTTCATATCTGTGGACCATGCAGGTGACTCAGACTTATTCCCAAGTTTTGGGGTTTTCATGAAGGCATTCTTATCTGCGGATAGTTGCTAGGTGGACTTGCTGTCGGGGGTAGCAAAGCCTGGGACCTCCTGTTCTGCCGTCTTGCTGACATTACGTCCCTGCTGCTTTAAAATGGTTTATCTGTTTCCTAAAAGCCACCTCTTCTTTGGTCTCCATGATACCTGCGCTGTTCTGGTATGAGAGCTGGTGCCAGCTTTTCTTTTTTCCTTTCTTCACACAGCTGGCTCTAAATTAACCTTTTCAGCACGTCCACTTCCCTTGCCACAGTCTGTCAGTCTTGACTCCTGTCAGTGTTTCTTGTGTCACGCCTCCTGAAGCCGAGTCCAAGCCCTCGCTGAATTGTGCTTCTATGACTGTCCTCTCACTGGCCACCTTTCCCCGAACACCTTCTTCTCCAGTTCTCTGCAAAGTTCATTTTCTTGAGTATTGCTGTGATGGCTTTTTCACTCAGAAATCTTTAATGTTCAGACACCTGAGACTGGCAGGCAATGCCTTCTACTGTCTGCATTTACTTTTATTTTATTTTTGTCTTTTTTATAGGTGAATTTAACTTGGCTTATTTCAATTTTTTATTTTGTACAATTTAGCTGTTTTGGGTATGTTCACAAGTTGTGCAATCACCACCACCATCTAATTTTTGTCAATCCCCCCAAGTCCTTATACCCAGCAGCACGCCTCATTCCCTCCCTCCTGCCCCGGGCAACCACTAATCTTTGTGTCTGTATGGATTTGCCTGTTCTGGACATTTCATATAAATGCAGTCATTCAATATATGGTTTTTGTGTATGTTTTCTTTCACTCAGCATAATTTCGGAATTTATCCACATGGTACCATGCATCAGTGCTTCACTACTTTTCATGGCTGAACAATATCCTATTGTATGAATATACCACATTTTGTGTATCCATTCATCAGTAGGTGGGCATTTTCAGTTTTCACCTTCTGCTGTGAACTTTTGTGTACAGGTTTTTGTGGACATACATTTTTCATTTCTCTTGGGTATATACCTCAGTGGAATTTCTGGGTTATATGGTAACTCTGTAACTTTTTGAGGAACTGCCGAATTCTTCCAAAGCAGTTGCTCTATTATCCTTAATTACTTTTCTTATATAGAGTCTGTTTTCCAATGTGCCTTCTACCTTTATGCCTCCATCTCCCTGACTGGAATTCTCTCCTCTTTCCTTTTGCCTCAGCCCCAGGCATCCTGTGAACATTTTCCCAATTGCCTTGGCCTGTACTGGCTGAATGACTTATTACTTCACACATTCTTTTCTTCTTTGATTCAGATTTTTGCTCAGCAGTTGTGAGTAAGATAAGGTACCCTCTATCAAACAACTCTGAGTGTGTGCACCTGCACCAGTGTGTGTGTGTGATGAGGGTTAGCTTAGGGGAGGTGGGAACACTAGGAGGACCCCACCCAATTCTGAGAGCACGTGGGAGGCTTTTCAGAAGGAAGCTGAGTCTGGATGGAGCAGAAGTGAGCCAGAGTAAGGGAGGTGGGCTGTGTTCACGTGGAGAAAGTGATAACAGGCTGCGAGGGCAGAGGAGGAGCAGACGCAGAGGCCTGGAGGCAGGGACAAATGACATGGAGGTGACCTGTCAGTGGTGGTGGTAGGTAAAGAGGGCAAAAGAATAGCCTGAAGAGGCAAGTAGGGCCTGCTGAGGCACTGCGGCTTTGTCTTAAAGAGAGCGTGGAGCTACTGAAGGGCTTTAGGTGGGAAAGTAAGAAAATCAGGTTTTGTGGAACTAGTGAAGGGCTTTAGGTGGGAAAGTAAGAAAATCAGGTTTGTGATTTAGAAAGATCATCCTAATCATAATGAGAAAAATAAATTGGACTGGGGGGAGACGGGAGCAGAGTCCAGTCATAAAACCTCTGCAGCTGCTCGGGTGGGAGGAGACGGTGGCAGTGACAGGATAGGTGGAGTGAGGAGATGTTACAGAGGTGCCGTCACCAGTTCTGCACTGCACATGGTGCCCTGCACATAATACAGGGAAAGTAAATGTTGTTATTAATGATCACGTTTAGGCGGGTAGTCATCCTACATCTGCAAGAGCCTGGAACCTTAGGTCCTACATCTTCAAGAGCCTGGAACCTTAGGGTTGGAAAGGACACTGATGATGCTCTAATCCTAGCCTTCCTCCAAAATGGAAGAAGAGTCTTCTCTAGAACACCCTTTCCAGCCTGTCATACATTTCCAGCCCTGGAGGATCACCACCTAGCAAGGCTGTCTATTGAATTTTTGTCAGCTGTAGTTTTAGAATGTCCTTTCCTATTCTGAGCTAAAATCCTCCTTGCAGCATCCATCCATTGTCCACATCTTGCTCATTGAAGCCACACAGAATAAGCTCAATCTGCTTTCCGTGATAACTCTTTACAGAGCTGAAGAAAGCCAACCCATTTCTACCAAGTCTACATTTTCCCCAAGATTAGTTAAATGGTTCTCATGCTATGTGGTTTCAGGATCCTCTGTCCCTCTGGTTGCCCTCCTCTGGACACCCCTCAACAGATCAAAATCTATCTTATTCTGAAGTGCCAAGTGAATCATCCTTGTTTTCCACAGACTCATGAGGAACACTGTTTCCTTAATTTTTAAACATCAAAAAGTAAGCAATTTCTTAGTAGCAAGAAAATCTATGGGGATAGTTATTAAACTAACTCCATAATGATTGTACCTCAGATTTCTAAGATCAGCTTATGTGGCCACTTGAGATTTATTATTTAAATATTGCTCTCTACTTATATTCAACTTTGAAGCTGGATGTTTTTTCTTCATATTCCTGGAATGATAATATTATTTACATACATAAGCTACAGAGATAATCTGGCATTCTAGGGTATGGCTGGTGATGCATGAAAAAATAATTTAGCATCTTTATGTTGTGGACTTTTAAAAAAATAATGTTACTTGTGTTAGCCAAAATTTTGTTTTCCATAAGTACAAAGCACGTTACCTTAGCACAAATCAAATTGTGCCTAGATACAATTACGTATTTCAGTGTTATGTTTATTTTAGTGATGATTTACTTTTTCATATCTTCTCCTCTCCTACTTCACAGTTTTCATACCAAATGCATGGTGGCATCACTTGGAATTGAAGATGAGTTTTAATGATTAATGGGAAGTCATCATATTGTCTTCTTTCATACCTATAACATAATTTCAGTATTATTCAATATTATTCAAGAAGCTCAACTGGAATGTCTCTGTATTAGTACAGTTTCTCTAGAGAAACATAACCAATTATACACAAACACACACATACATATACATATCCTATAAGATATATCCCATTTATTGTAAGGTTTTGGCCCATGTGATTATGAAGACTGAAGAGTCCCAATATCTGATGCCTGCAAACTGGAGGCCCAGGAAAGCCAGTAATTCGAAGGCCTGAGAGCTGGAGGGCTGACGGTGTGGACCGCAGTCCAGGTGTGAAGGCCTGAGAACCAGGCATGCTGAGGGCAGGATAAGATTGATGTCCCAGCTCAGGCAGTCAGGCCGTGTGAGGGAGAATCCAACCTTCCTCCACATTTTTGTTCTACTCAGAGCCTCAGTAAGGTGGATGATGCCCAGCCACACTGGGGAGGGCCCTCTGTCTGACACAGCCCACCAATCGAAATGTTCATCTCTTCTGGAAACACTGTCCCAGACACACCTGGAAGCAGTGCTGCATCACATATCTGGGCATCCTATGGGCCATTCAAGTGGAAACATGAAATTGATGATCACAGTCTCCCTACTCAAGGTTCCAGGAGGCTGCATAGTGCAGCATTCTGACAAGCATGACTTTAGTCTTAGCACTGTCCTATGATATTGCTCCCTGGGTCTCTTTTCTAATGGTTCAGTTGTATTAATTGGTGGGTTAATTATATTAATATTATTTTCAAATTAATAAAGTAGCAGCATTTTAAGTCATCAAAGAACATGTCAGAGCTACTATTATTAAGAAAACTTAAAAAGCAGGTATCAGCAAAAATGGTTGTATTAGTCCATTTATATTGCTTATAACAAAATACTTGGAACTGGGTAATTTATAAAGAAAGTGAAATTTATTGCTTATGGTTTCTGAGGCTGAGAAGTCCAAAGTCAATCTGCTGGTGGTGACAGTGACCCAGGGGTCTCACATTGCAAGATGGTGGAATCAGAGAGAGCAGAGAGAGAGATAGATTCTCCTATCTCATCTTTTAAAGCCCTCAGGACCACGCCGTGACCACCATTTTTAATGCATTCACTACTGCACAGTCCTACAAGCCAATCACCTCTTTAAGGCTCCACCTTTCAATTACCATAATGGGAATTCCCACTCTCTTAACAATCACAGTGGGGGCTAAGTTTCTAATACACAAAACTTGGAAGACAGTTCAAGCCTCAGTGAGTTTTGGGGGAGACATAATTCAATCCACTAGAATGGTGGAGTAGGGAACTCCACAATTTGAACCCTTCATAAAAGCAAGGAAAAAACTGGCAAAAACTGTCAGAATCGACTTTTGTTTGGAACACCGGAAACTAACCAAAGGCTTATAGCAAGAGGAAGTGCTTATTCCAGGAAAATGCCTGATCTCAGTAAGAGCAGAAAACTTTGTTGTTTTACCTTATGCTGCTCCCATCCCCCAACCCCCAGCTCAGTGGTGGCCTTGAAAACAACAGTCCACATTCCCAGGACTGGAAGGAGAAGAACCGACCTCATTCAGAAAGGTCTGCCCTTATTTGCTGTCGCTGTTGGAGCCTACAAGACCTACTCAAAAGGCTTGTCTGTATTTCACGTGACTAAGAACTGGCCTAGTGCTAAAATTCCTATCCACGGGGCCCTTTATCAAACATTTACAAGCAAATGTTCTAGTCACTGCTGCCTCATGCAATGGATAGTTGTTGGGACAAACATTAGACTAACCAAAAAGACTGGGAGGAAATGCTGGGGAATGAGAAGTACATGAGACATATTTTCCCAGGAATTTAGAAGGTCATGTATATACCACAGACTGTGCATGTGCTCGTGAAGGATCTGATAAGGCCCCTGCCTGACCTGGAGACTTTGCACAAGCAGGAAGTGAAGGCTAAGGGAGAACTCAGCCTTTAAATTTTGGCTGAGTATTGAAGATGTGCCTCAACAAAAGCAGAGGCCTTCTGTAAAGACTAGGATATTTTTTGGTTTCAGGCATTTAAGGAAATCTTTGTCCAATCATTAGCTGACCATGAGGCTAGTGGAGCAGAAACTTCAGTGGCCACAGATGACAAGAATAGAGACTTTACAAAATTAGTTCAGAAAATCACTAAATAAAGAACAGCAATCAGCAACAACAAAATCCCCGGGAAACGGGGGGAATCTGATTTCCAAAATTGTCACATATTAATATTCAATGTGCTCAGTTTTCAACAAGATTATATAATGATAAGAGAGGAAGAATGCATAACAATTATAGACATATATGAATCTAGCAATAGAGCCCCAAGGTGCATAAAGTGAAACTTGGCAGAACTGAATGGGGAAATGGTTCAATGATAATAGTTGGAGACTTCAATATCCCATTTTCAATAATGGAATATTGAAGATCAGCAAAGAAATGGAAGTGTTGAACAATACTGTAAACCAACTAGATGTAACCTATCAATAGAACACTCTACTCCACAACATGGTGTATATTATTCTCAAGTGTATACAGAACACTCTCCAAGATAGACCATTTAATAGGCAAAAAAAAAAAAAAGCCTCAGTAAATTAAAAAGCATTGAAATTACATAAAGTATGTTCTCCAACCACAATGAAATGGGATGAAATTAGAAATCAATAACAGAAGGAAATTTGGAAAATTCACAAATATGGGCAAATTAAATAACGCACTCTTAAATAACTAATGTGTCCATGAAAACCTCAAAAGGGAAATTATAAAATACCTTGATACAAATGCAATTGAAAACACAACATACCAAAATTCATGAGATGCAGGAAAAGTAGTGATCAGGGGAAATTATAGCTATAAACTCCTCCATTAAAAAATAAGATCTCAAATCAATAACCTTTCTTCCTTAAGAAACTAGAAAAATGAGAGCCCATCAAACATAAAACAAGAAGAAGGGAGGAAATGTTAAAGAGTAGAGTGGAGATAAAGGAAATAGAAAAATAATAGAATCAATGAAATAAGTGTTGGTTCTTTGAAAATTTCAGCAAAATTGGCAAACTTTTAGCTAGACTGACCAAGAAAAAAAGAGAGAAGACTGAAATTATTAAAACAAGACATGAAAGAGGTCTCACCTCTTTCATTACTACTGACTTCACAGAAATAAAAGGATTTTTTTTTTTTTTCCTTTTTTCGTGTCCGGCAACGGACCACAACCCTCAGTGCTGCGCCCGCCCCTCGCTCAGCCAGTGAGCAGCCGGTCTGTATGTGGGATCCGAACCCTCGGCGGGAGCACCGCCACGCTCCCAAGCGGTGCACTGTAGCAGTGCGCCACCGGGCCGGCCCAGAAATAAAAGGATTTTAAAGGAAAACTGTGAACTATTTTACCAATAAGTTAGAAAATCTAGATAAAATGGTCAAATTCCTAGAAATACACATGCTACAAAACTGACTCACAAAGAAATAGAAAATCTGAAGAAATCTGTAATAAGTCAAGAGATAAATTAGTAATCAAACAACTTCCAACAAAGAAAAACTCAGGATCATATGACTTTGCTAGAGAATTCTACCACATATTTTCAGAATGAACACCAATTATTCTCAGACTCTTCCAAAAATTAGAAGATGAGAAAACATTTTCCAACTCATTCTATGAGGCCAGAATTATCCTAACATGAAAACTAGAGAAAGGTATCAGAAGCAAAGAAAACTATAGGCCAATATTCCTTGTTAATAGAGATAAAAAAAAAAAAAATCCCCCAAAACATCTTAGTAAGCTGAACTTAAAAGCATAGAGAAATTATTATACACCAGGAACAAGTGGGATTTATCCCAGGAATGCAGGATTGGTTCAACATAACAAATAGATCAATGTAATGCACAATATTAACAGAATAAGTGGGAAAAAAACCCACATAATGTTCTCAATAGACACAGAGAAAGAATTGACAAAGTCCAGCAGCCTATCATAATAAAAGAACAAAACAAACTAGGAATAGAAGGTATGACAGGCTGAAATGAATAATGGTCCTCTAAAAGAAATCCTTTCCCTAATCTCTGGAACCTGCGACTATTATTTTGCATGACAAAAAGGAGTTTGAAGGTGTGATTAAACTAAGGATCTTGAGGTGGGAAGATTATCCTGGATTCTGGGGGCCCTAACTGCAAGCACATGTGTCTTTATAAGAGAGAAGCAGAGGGAGAATGGTCCACAGAAGACAAGAAGGCAGTGTGACCATGGAGACAGAGATTGGAGTGACGTGGCCACAAGCCAAGGAATGTCAGCAGTCACCGGAAGCTGGAAGAGGCAAGGAAGGAGCACACCCCTGCTGAAACCTTGATCTGAGCCCAGTGAAACTGATTTCACAGTTCTGGCCTTCAGAACTGTAAAACAATAAGTGTGTTTTGTTCTCAGCCACCAAGTTTGTGGTCATTTGTTAAAGCAGCTATAGAAAAGTAATGCAGGTGCATTAGTCATATCACAAAATCCAACACGCTTCATGATAAAAATACTCAGCAATCTAGGGATAGAGGAAAACTTGTTCAATCTGCTAAATGATACTTACAAAGGTCCCACAGCTGACATTATGCTTAAGAAGAAAGAAATATTTGCCTTTAAAATCAGGGAGAAGGGGCCGGCCCGGTGGCGCACTTGGTAGAGGGCGGTGCTCCCGCCGAGGGTTCGGATCCCATATAGAGACCAGTCCGTTCACTGGTTGAGTGCGGTGCGGGCGCGACACCGAGGGTTGTGATCCCATTACCGGTCATGAAAAAAGACAAAAAGGAAAAAAAAAAAATCAGGGAGAAGGCCATTTCTAATCAGCATTGTACTTGAGGCCCTAGTCACAGAACACAGGCAAGAAAAAGAGGTAAAAGATATCCATATTGGAAAGAAAGAAGTAGAACTATATCTGTTTATAGATGACATGACCTTATATATAGAAAACCTTAATAAATCCCCCCCAAAACTATTAGAGCTAATAAATGAATTCAGCAAAATTGCAGATTACAGAATCAATATATAAAAATCAGTTATACTTCTATACACTAGTAATGAACAATCTCAAAGAAATTAAGAAAATAATTTCATTTACAACAGCAAGAAAAAGAATAAATATTAAGGAATTAAACTATAAAACATAGTTGAAGTTGGGCCGGCCCGGTGGCTCACTTGGGAGAGTGCAGTGCTGATAACACCAAGGCCCCAGGTTCGGATCCCATATAGGGATGGCCGGTTCGCTCACTGGCTGGGCGTGGTGCTGACAACACCAAGTCAAGGGTTAAGATCCCCTTACCGGTCATCTTTTAAAAAAAAAAAAAAAAACATAGTTGAAGTAAACTAAAGAACTAGATATGGAAAAATATTCTATGCTTATGGATTGGAAGACTAAATATTGTTAAGATGTGACTGCTTCCCAAGTTGATCTACAGATTCAATGCAATTCTTATCAAAATTCCTACAGTCCTATTTGCAGACTTTGACAAATTAATCCTCAAATTTACATGGAAATGAAATGGAACCAGAATGGCTAAAACAATTTTGGAAAGAAAAAAGTTGGAAGACTCACATTTTCTGATTTCAAAATTTACTTTGAGGCTGCAGTAGTCCAGACAGGGTGGTAGTGACATAAATATAAACATATAGACCAATGGAATGGAATTGAGTGTCCAGATATAATCCCATATAACTATGATTAATTGATGAGAAGACCACACAATGGGGAATGTCTTTTAAATGAATGGTGCTGGGACAAATGGATATTCACATGCACAAGAACATGGAGAATTGGGAATGACTGATAAATAGTATGGGTTTTCTTTTGGGGGTGATGTAGGTGTTCTGGAAAACTATAAAGAAGATGGTTATACAACATTGCACATACACTAAAACCCACCAAATTGTACACTTTTAAATGGTTAAAATGGTGAACTTTGTGTTGTGTGAATATTGCGTCAATAAAAAAATTGCCAAAAAAATAGAGGAAGTTTGAAAAGATGGTGATTTTTATTTTATTTATTTATTTTTTTAAAAAGATGACCGGTAAGGGGATCTCAACCCTTGGCTTGGTGTTGTCAGCACCACGCTCAGCCAGTGAGCAAACCGGCCATCCCTATATAGGATCCGAACCCGTGGCCTTGGTGTAGAAAACTACAGGCCAATATCCTTGATGAACATAGATGCGTAAGGGGATCTCAACCCTTGGCTTGGTGTTGTCAGCACCACGCTCAGCCAGTGAGCAAACCGGCCATCCCTATATAGGATCCGAACCCGTGGCCTTGGTGTTATCAGCACCGCACTCTACCGAGTGAGCCACAGGCCGGCCCGAAAAGATGGTGATTTTTAATGTTAACAGTTTAGGTATTTAATAATATAAAAAGCTTGAGAAAGCTAGGTATTTATTTCTGTTTAGGAACATAAGTGGATGAAATATATGAGTTTTTTAGTTCCCTTGTTTAGCCATTACTTAATGTTGGTTCTGCAAAATTATGACTCAATGGATTTCATTTGGTTTGAATTTGTTAAGTTTTCACTATTCCACGGCCACAGATCCTAACCCTATCCAACAGTGTACAAAATTGTCCTCTTAAAGTTGGCAATTTCAAATCCATTATTGCAATTAGAAACCCCCCTCAATGCCTATTTGAGAAAGTCATCTGGAAAAGGCCCCCAGGAGGGCCTTGAGATGTGTGTGTGATGCAGGCCTTTTGTGGACAGGTCAGCCAAGCAGCTGCCCTCAGCGCCTGTCCCTGATGAGCTGTTATCACTGCCTCTGCCTCTGGATTTTCTCCTTGCTGCTGCCTTCGGGCCACATTTGCCCTTCCCTGAGAAAGCTTGGAACTGTTAAAGCTTGGAACTGTTAGGATCATCTGGCAAGGGGTTTCCTGGAGTGGGGTGGGATGGTGGACTGTCCTCAGGTTGGCCTAGGAGGAGCAAGGCACATGGACTGAGGTGAGCAGGACACAGGGCAGGCACACAAGGAGACTGGGGACTGATTCCACTGTAAGAGCCAAGAGAAAGCGGGAGAAGCCACCCACAGAAGGAGGCGGCTTCCGCCTCTCCACTTCTTTCCCTGCTCCACTGGAGCTCATGGAGATCCTGCAGAGGGCAGCTGAGACTGACTTCTGCCTGTCCAGTACGCTCCTTTTCCTTAGGACTTGTGGTTGCAGATAATAGTAGATTGTTGGTTGTGAAAGCTCTTGGTAGGACATGACTTTAGACTAGCCCTGGGATACCTAACCCTGGATTTAATATTAGAGATTAATACGCTTCTCTCTTTAAAACACTGGGTTTTCTAGTAACTGCAGACAAACCTGATACACTGAGGAGAAAATGGGATCTCCTGCCATTACGTGCCAGGGGTCTTGGCTTATTTTCTTTTACATTATCCAAATTTATTATTTTTTTATTATTATTTTTTTTTTTTAAAAGATGACCGGGGGCCGGCCCGGTGGTGCACTGCTATAGTGCGCCGCTTGGGAAGCGTGGTGGTGCTCCCGCCGAGGGTTCGGATCCCACATACAGACCAGCCGCTCACTGGCTGAGCGAGGGGCGGGGGCAACACCGAGGGTTGCGATCCCGTGGCCGGTCCTGGTCCGGTACGGG
>NW_007728485.1:138092-140626 GCF_000696425.1 Galeopterus variegatus
AAAAAAAAAAAACAAAAAGGAAAAAAAAAAAAAAAAAAAAGATGACCGGTAAGGGGATCTCAACCCTTGGCTTGGTGTTGTCAGCACCACGCTCAGCCAGTGAGCAAACCGGCCATCCCTATATAGGATCCGAACACGTGGCCTTGGTGTTATCAGCACCGCACTCTATCGAGTGAGCCACGGGCCGGCCTTACATTATCCAAATTTAAATGCCATGTATTATCTATTATTATTCTAAAATTGGTTAATAACTTCCCAATTACAAAACAGCCTTTATAATGTCAGAGCTTTGTTTCAAATCTGGGTCAGCTTTATTCCTAAGTATTTTAATTTTTTGGTGACTATTGTAAATGGGCTAGCTTTCTTGATTTCTTTTTCTGCATGTTCACTGTTGAAGTATAGAAATGCTACTGATTTTTGTGTTTTGATTTTGTATCCTGAAACTTTGCTGAAATCTTTTATCAATTCTAGGAGTTTTTTTTTATAGAGGCTTTAGGCTGTTCGATATATAGGATCATATCATCTGCAAACAGGGACAGTTTGACTTCATCATTTCCAATATGGATTCCCTTTATTTCCTTTTCTTCTCTGATTGCTCTGGCTAGTATTTCGAACACTGTGTTGAATAGGAGTGGTGAGAGTGGGCATCCTTGTCTAGTTCCTGGTTTTAAGGGAAAAGCTTTTAGCTTTTCCCCATTCAGGATGATATTGGCAGTGGGCTTATCGTATATGGCTTTAATTATGTTGAGATACTTTCCATCTATGCCTGTAGAGAGTCTTTATCATGAAAGGATGTTGAATTTTGTCAAATGCTTTCTCAGTGTCAATAGAGATGATCATGTGGTTTTTGTCTTTGCTTTTATTAATGTGGTATATCACATTTATAGATTTGTATGTGTTGAACCAACCTTGCATCCCTGGGATGAATCCCACTTGGTCATGGTGTATAATTTTCTGTACATGTTGGTGTATTCTGTTAGCTAGTAGTTTATTGAGGATTTTTGCATCTATATTCATCAAGGAAATTGGCCTGTCGTTTTCTATTTTTGATACATCTTTGTCTGGTTTTGGTATCAGGGTGATGCTTGCCTCATAGAATGAGTTTGGGAGAATGGCGTCTGTTTCAATCTTTTGGAAGAGTTTGTAGAGAATTGGTATCATTTCCTCTTTGAAGGTTTGGTAGAACTCTGCGGTGAACCCAGCTGGTCCTGGGCTTTTCTTTGTTGGGAGTCTTCTGATAACAGCTTCAATCTCTTTTATTGTTATTGGTCTGTTCAGATATTATATAGCTTCTTGGCTCAGTTTTGGTAGTTTGTATGCATCCAGAAGTTTATCCATTTCCTCCAGATTTTCAATTTTGTTGGCATATAGTTGTTTATAGTAGTCTCTAATGATTCCTTCTATTTCTGAGGTGTCAGTTGTAATATCACCTTTTTCATTTCTAATTTTTATTTGGGTCTTCTCTCTTCTTAGTTAATCTTGCTAAAGTTTTGTCAATTTTATTTATCTTTTCAAAAAGCCAACTTTTTGATTCATTGATCTTTTGTATTGTTTTTTGTGTTTCTATTACATTTAGTTCTGCTCTGATCTTATGTCTTTCCATCTACTAACTTTAGGTTTGGATTGTTCCTGTTTTCCTAGATCTTTAAGGTGAAGTGTTAGGTTATTTATTTGCCATCTTTCCATTCTTCTGAAGTAAGCATTTAATGTGATAAATTTCCCCCTAAATACTGCTTTTGCAGTATCCAACAGGTTTTGGAATGATGTGTCATTATTTTCATTAGTTTCAAGAAATTTTTTGATTTCCTGTTTAATTTCTTCTTGGACCCACATGTCATTAAGTAGAATGTTGTTTAATTTCCATATATTTGTATAGTTTTCAAAGTTTTGTTTTTTATTGATTTCTAATTTTAATCCATTGTGATCTGAAAAAATACATGGAATAATTCCAATTTTTTTGAATTTGTTAAAACTTGCTTTGTGANTATTTGTATAGTTTTCAAAGTTTTGTTTTTTATTGATTTCTAATTTTAATCCATTGTGATCTGAAAAAATACATGGAATAATTCCAATTTTTTGAATTTGTTGAGACTTGCTTTGTGACCTAACATGTGGTCTATCCTGGAGAATGTTCCATGTGCTGATGAGAAGAATGAATATTCTGAAGTTGTTGGATGGAATGTTCTGTAGATGTCTGCTAAATCCAACTGATCTAAAGTATTGTTTAGACCTTGTGTTTCCTTGTTGATTTTTTTTTCCCCTTTTTGTCTTTTTTCTTGACTGGCAACGGATCACAACCCTCAGTGTCGCGCCCGTACCGGACTGGGACCGGCTACGGGATCGCAACCCTCGGTGTTGCTCCTGCACCTCACTCAGCCAGTGAGCGGCCGGTCTGTATGTGGAATCCGAACCCTCGGCGGGAGCGCCTCCGCGCTTCCCAAGCAGCACACTGTAGCAGTACGCCACCGGGCCGGCCTCCTTGTTGATTTTTTGCCTAGATGATCTGTCCGATGATGAGTGTGGGGTGTTCAGAT